>NC_071104.1:13470000-13605000 GCF_024256425.1 Clarias gariepinus
GTTCAAGCTGGGATGTTTAGATGTTTGTGGATCCGACATCATGAGAAGATGTAACGTGGTGTTAGTGTATGTTGTACCTATAGATGTGTTGAGATACACAAGAAAGTGCCCCAGGGCTCCGGCGGTTTGAGGTACGAGTCTGGCGTTCAGAAGAGTTGGACCTGCTGGGATGGCACGAGCCCCACACACACACACACACACACTGCGGTCTCTGTCTTTACTCACAGTCAGCAACAGAGAGAGAGAGAGAGAGAGGAAAAAGATACTGTGGATATTTTTCATTTTCTTCATATTACTTCACTTTCGTTGATTTGGACCCATATTTGTGAGATCCCGAATGTTCGAAATGTTCCTAAACATTAATAAGCGCTTAATAAATCTAGAAGGAGGGCTATGCTCTGGGGAGAAAAACTGTGGCTTTGTTGTCAGAGCTGTAGGCAAAGGGATCTAGATCCATGATAGATGATGAACCTAATTTCTACCGTTACTAATGCGCATTCTCCCTCTTTCTCTCGCTCTCCGACTCTCTCTTTCGCTCTTTCCTTCTTACACACACTAATAAACTCACCACCTACCCCAGCACTATCAGCACTATCCTGCTAATCAGGATGAAGACGAATCTGGCGTCTCGGCATCGACACGGGCACCCTATTTTTCAGGGAAGGATATGTCCTGATAGTTCATAAAACCCTGAGCCAAGAGGATTAGATTGAAACTTTAGGGAATTGGTTTGGACAGCATAATTGACTCCTCTTACCGGAAGTGTCACTCAGACCGGGAAAATGGCTCCCCACCCCCCACCGGTTTGTTGAGATTGCTTGCAGTAAAGAAGGCATTCAGTCCCACGGCGCTCTTCGGGTGACTCATCTTGCTACTGGTTCATTTGGAAATTGGCCATTTAACGGCTCTAAAGATACGGCGTATACGCAGAAACGTTCATCACCAAAGGCTGCGAAGTGTTAACCAAGTCAAGAGTGTATCGTTTGTATAGAGGATTATACAGGATGTGATGCTAAATTAGTCAAATGTGTTTTAAGTCACATTCAAGTTAGCGCTAATGTCATACAGATAAATGTTTTTGGTGTTCCTCTACCAGCTTTAAGCGAAAATTAAATGAAGGCCTAATACAGGCCTAGTGGTGCTGAATCAGAGTGTCAGTTTTGTGGTTTCTATGTAAGAAAGTACATTTGCTATTCTAATTTATGCGAGTCAAAAAATAAGACCTTGTGGATCGAGATATGTAATGTACTTCGTGTGGAACCATCGACTTGTCTCGACTGGAATGATTTTGGCTTCCCATTTCTGGTACAACAGTTCTGCACAGAATATTCTAACAAATTGGGAGAACGTTTATAGAGTGGCAGAATAGACCTCCATTTAGTTTCAGGGTTTCTGATGCATAATCTTATTTAGTGTGTCATACAGGGACATCAGCCTGCAGTTGCTATGAAGCTTTTCATAGCTGCAACTGCTTCACTGCTCATCCTCATCCTAGGAAGATTTTTCTCAGTATAGTTTCAATGCTGTTTTAGGCCTACACAGGAGGAGGATTCATTCAGGATGTTAAAAGGCGTTCTCATTAAAAACCACCACAGCTACAGCATCGAGCACATGGTGAAAAAAATAATCATGCAAGCAACAAACTTTTACTCTTAGACGTTGATCTTCTATTATCAAGAACTGTGCCAGATGCTGCGAAACCCTGCGAAAAGCTTAATACCCTCTTAAATCTTCCCGAACTCTCAGTATGGCAGAAAACTGCCAGTCAGCATTCTGTCGGCTTGTATCAGCTGAATAATAAAACCATAGCCTTTCTAGGGCAGTGGTAAGTCAAAGGCCATTGCATCACCATTACATCTAAACCTTTAGCAATAAATCAGAGAGCGAGAGAGAGGAAGAAGAAAAGTAAAAAAAAAAAACGTCCAACCCAGATTAGCTGCCACACAAACACTGCGGGAATCTGAGGCTGCACCCAAACCCACTATTGCACAGGACAGCAATTTGTCTCCTTAAGCTCTAACCAGTGAGTTACACTGACAAAAATACCACCTATTTCTGGTGTCAGTAAGAATATCAAGTACTAAATGCGTCTGCAACCTGTGCTCGTCACATGACCACGTTTTTCTTCTCTTACACATTTCTTGACCCAAGAATTTTAAATGCAAAGGGAAAAATGAATGCATTAATATATTTTTTCCCCTTTATTTCCCTATATCTGTGCTTGTCTGTATAATCTCGATTGCTTCTCACCCACCATTTTGCAGACTCTGTGTGTGAAAATGAAATGGAGAAGGGCTTTTAGCCAATCAGATTGGGTTAAATTTCACTACAAAACTGGAGTTTAATTTAAAGGTATTTCTCAGCAGTTTAACCGAATGATAATATAATTTCAGAGGGTCATATTCACCGTTATTTGTACATACCATTGTTTAGATTATTGTTGGTGAAGAACAGGCGGTTTTGATTTGCATATTCAGACCATTTCACATGCAGTGAATTAACACATTTTTAAGAATTTAATTATGTTAGCATGTGTCCATTGAAGGGAAAAATACACATGTCAAAATATTGCGATGGCAATCTAATATGCTGTTGGTGTCCTTTTTAATGAGGGGGTTTTACGCTTACTTTTAGTAACCTCTGTATCCTGATTAAGACTGTAGTGGAACATACTTATAACAGGGCTTCTAGCAACACCGGGCGTGAGGCAGGAATAGATGAGGGGCTGGACTTACAGTAGAAAACATGGCCATGCACACACATACACAAGCAAGTGTAGTAGTGTAGGAAATTGGAATAGATAAGGAAAACTGATGGCAATACAAGGGACGAAATCTGAGCTCAGGATCTAACTGGGGACCTGGAGCTATGACGCAGGGATGTTCTTCTTCATTATCCTACCAGAGTGGTTGTAAGTTCACTCATCTCAGTCATCTTCCATACTGCTTTATCCTGTATTCAGGGTCACAGGGACCCAGAGCCTATCCCAGGAGACTTACTGTAAGGCACAAGACACACACTAGACAGGATGCCAATCCATTGCAGGACACATATACACACACTCACACAACCATTCACACACTATGGGCAATTTGGGAACGCCAATTAGTCTAACCTGCATATCTTTGGACTGTGTGAGGAAACCGGAGTACCCGGAGGAAACCCACCAAGCACGGGAAGAACATGCAAACTCCATGCACACAGAGATGGGAATCGAACCCGGACTCTGGAGGTGCAAGGCGACAGTGCAAAGTTGAAAGATGATATTACTGGTATCGTTTACCCATCTATATAAGGGTTCAATAAAAAGTATTCGAATATATTGGGAGTACGTTTCAAGATAAAAATTATCCCTAACAGAAATAATCAAATTAATCTGTCTCTTGGCAAAAAAGGTAAGCAATCTGGAATGTATTCGTTTTAACTGGCCGCGAGCCTATGCAATAGCATTTTGAAATCTCAATAGAATACGGCAGATTTTATTAATAAAGGACCAAACTAAAAGGGCCAGTTTTAAATGATGAACTTGAAGTGATGCCGTGAAAAAAGCTACTGCAGGAATGTAGAGGATTCATCCAACTAGAAATCATGTATTTATTATTTAATGTCATATTGCACCTAAATGGCATTTGACAAGTCAGTTCAGGGGTTTAAATACTGAAGAGTGAAATTTCTCCGTTCTCACTGACAGGTTCTGTGCATACGTTAATTAGCACCATTGTGACGCTGATTTGATCATTTGAACTTACAGGCAAGACACAGAATCAAAGGATTCAAAAGACTCAAAAGTAAGATATTCATGTATGTACATATTAATGGGGATGGTGTGGAACGGTGGTGCAGTGGGTAGAGCCGCTGCATCACATTTCCAGGGTCACTGGTTTGATGTTGAGCTTGGGTAATTGTCTCTGCGGAGTTAAACATGCATGTATTTAAACATAGCTATAACATGGTGTTGCCCTGTGATGAACGAGATGTTCTCATGCAGCGTTGTTTCCTGTTTCACAGGTTTAAAGGGCACAGATCCACCATGATCCTGATAAAGCAGTTCCTGAAAATGAACAATACATGAATGAATTATGGATATAGAGCACTTTCTTTATGAAGGCCCTCTATCTGTATAGCTATTTAAATGGTTGAGAATCGGACATAGCCAGTAATAATTATACAGCATTACGGTTTACCCACTATGAGCAATTAAATATGGAAAAAAATACACAATCAGTTTATGAAATGCCTAAATCTCGCCAAATCCCATTCACTAGCCAGCTGCACTATCCCTGTCAGATGACAACAACCAACTCCAACGTGTGAGAGACAAAACATGCTTCCTCTGGCATTGGCTAAGACATTTGCCGCTGTTTTTCAAACGTGGAGGAAATTGCTCTTTAACCTTTTTTTGCATACATGAGCTGGCAGATGCTCATGAAAGCTGTGATGGACAAGGGAAAGAGTATGTTTTTCCTCGCCCTATGAAAAAAAACAGCCATTTTTCTCTCTTAACTCCAAGCCAAGTTTGGCCATGCCATTGTCAGGATTCAAACTAGCTCATCTCATAGAGTAAACATTTTAATGCAGTACCCCTTGGGAACCTTAACTGTTTTATATATAAGCAATTATAGTCCTAGTAAATTGGAACAGGAACCTTTATATGAAAGCAAAATTTTTGGCGAAGCAGTTATAGTTGATTTTCTAGTAACACTAATAGCACTGGTCAGTGCTAGTATTAGCTGTATGCATGGGTGAAAGTAGGACGGTACGCCCTGGTACTAAAAGGTTCAGTGGTGGTATCTTGATGATGATGGTCATTATCGTAAAGCAGCTTTACAGAATCAAAAGAAAATGTTGTAAATGTGTCTGAAATGTGAGAAATAATGTATAAATTAAAATGATCAGATTGTCCCTGATGAGCAAGTTGAGCTAGGAAAAAGTCCCCAAGATAGCAAGTGGAAGAAACCTTGAGAGGAACCAGACTCAACAGGGAACCCATTACTTATTTGGGAATAGGAATTGCTTTGCTGTCATACGGTGTATTAAGCTGCCAGATGTTCAATATAATATTTTTGTTTGATATTCGAGGCTCAGGTAGAAAACTGTAGGAAATCCCAGTCCTGAACTATTGAGCAACAGCAGTCAGAAGTCCTCAAAAAAGAGCTGTTTGCATCAGGTGGCGCCAGAGCCTTCTTCAGTCTGTCCAAATTGCCTGTGACTGGTCTGTATCATGTTTCTTCATCTTTCAATACTGCTAGTTTATGAGCTACACAGCAAACTAGCGTCTAACACAAGGCTGTATCCCAAATCCCTCTCTAACGACTGATCGAGAGCACTTGATCAAGATCACTGCTTGATGCTTGGTGGGTGAAACAAGCGATTGCATGCCCTACATAGTGCACTTGCTTTCCAATTTACACTATTTGGGTTTTAAGCCAATTCTGAAGCAGAATAAGTGGAGACAAGAAAGAGAAAATTTACAGGGCTGTTTACCACGTCCATGGTTTGTTCTCCTCGCTTTTTCCCATATTCAGTAATACCGGCATGGATTTAAAACTACTTTCACCCCTTAGTGTGACAGTATGTTTTGTTTTGCAATTGGCTTTTCTAGTTAGATCTAGATTTTTCAATAAAAGTTATAGTTATTTCTCAGCTCATCTATTCCTGTTCTTTTTATTTTTTTATATAGTTGCCTAGATTCACAAATTTCTATCATACTTACCAAATATCCCGATTTGTAACCAAAAAAATTGAGTCTTACGCCAGAACAGAAATAGCAGTTTTAACACTCAGTAGTTTTGGTAGTCATGTTACTGACAAGAGCCTCATATTATCATTACGTACGTGGCATTTCTGTGTCATCGTGGTGCTCATAACACTGTTGTCCGTTATAAGTTTGCAAATTGCAGAGAATTGCCCATTGCTTTGAGTGCCTGCTGTTCTCTAATAAGCAAAGTGTTTGGAAACACAGTGGGTTTGCAAAGATGGATTGTCTAGATTTGGGATTTCCTAATGGTCTTGTTAGGTTGTTTCGTCTGAGGTTGTTTGTGCAATGTCAATGTCAAGGCCTTTTTTTTTTTTTTTTAATGTTAGGGCTACTGCTTAGAATGATGAGTGCCCTGTAATGTTTTCAATTCATGCTGTGATCGGTTGGATTTTATTGTTTTTCTTACTTGCCCAGACCGCACTTCACTCCCTGCAGATGGTGGAGACTTAAATTATGAATGTCCATTGTCCTGAAGAATATCACATTCAATCCTCATAGGAATGTTAAAGCTCAGAATTAGTTCAGAAGCTCAGAAGTGTGTTTTTTTTTTTTTTTTTTTAGTATTCGCAAACCCACTTAGCCATCTAACATCTGCAGCACAACCGCATTTTCCCTGGCCTTCGTTTGTAGCTGTGCAGATGCTCAGAGCTGAGTGATAGAGAGATAGCTTAGTCAAGAAAATGAACTGTGAAGCTGCTGTCATTTAGAAGCAAAGCGAACAAGACAGTAATATGATTGCAGGCTATTCCTGCAGCATCACAAGTTATTAGTGGCTTCTTTAATCATTTGAACTTTTAAATTCAACTCTGTTGAAATACCTCTGTTGAAACAAGTAGCAGATTTAAACTGTGACAATTTAAATGTTTCCCCACTGTGCACAGATGCCTCTGTCCATATGATAAAGGAATTTAGCTGGCAGATTGTGCAACTAAATGGGATTAGCCTATATTTAGAGAGTTTTCAGTTGAAACAAGCTGTCGCCTCTTTACCTGGTCAGGTTTCTGGATATAGATGCAGCATAATCTGACCATTAACAAAATTACTGTCAGTATGGGATTGTGTCTTACACGACAATTTCAATGATGCTTTTGTGCTGTTTTAGGAGTTATTAAACAAGTCAGATATGTTTAGAGTGAAGAAAAGTTAAAAAAAAAAAAGAAATAGACTTTAAAACACTAAAACTAAGAACGTCTTATGTTTCTATGTAGAACCCCACATGTTTAATCCCATTGGTTTAAAAAGTGTACACTGATTTATGACATGTACTGATATACCTGGCAACGCTATATTGATTAAATACACTCACTAAGCACTTTTTAGGAACGCTTTACTGATACAAGGTTGGGCCTCCCTTTTCTTCCATTTTTTTGGTATAGATTCCAGAAAATGTTGGAAACATCCCTTTGAGATTCTGATAAGATTGCGTCAGACAGTTCCTGCAGATTTTGCAGTTAAACTTTTATACTCTGAATCATCCATTCTCCCAATTCCAAAAGGGGTCCTATCCGATTCAGATCCAGTGACTGGCGGGGCCACTGGAGAACACTGAACCCATTGTCATGTTCTTGAAACCAGTTTGGTACAACTTTTTCCTTTGTGACACAGTGCATTATCATGCTGGATGAAGCCATTAGAAGATTGTAAATTGTATCCATTAAGGGATGCACATGGTCAACATCGATAATAAAATAATCTGTGACATTCAAGTGATGGTTAACTGGTATCAACAGGCCCAAAATACATTAAGAAAACATTCCCCACACCATTATACCACCTCCACCAGCCTGGATTGTTGACACAAGTCAGGTTGCTTCCATTGATTCAAGCTGTTGTGCCAAATTCTGACGTCTTATCAGAAATCAAAATTCATCAGACCATCAGAGAGAAATGTATCAATCTGCCTAAGTTTTGGTGATCCTGTACTCACTGGAGTCTCAGGTTTCTTGTCTTCTGCTGTTGCAATCCATCAGCCTAAAGGTTTGAGGTGTTCTGCATTGTAAGATGCTTTTCTGCTTAGCGCAATTGCACAGAGTGGTTGTCTGAGTCATTGAAGCATTTCTGTCCGCTCGCAACAGTCTGGCCATTCTCACTTGACCCCTCTCATCCACAAGGCGTTCTGTCTGAAGAACTGCCACTCACTTTAGGTTTTTATCTTTATTGCACCAATCTGAGTAAATGCTAGACACTGTTGTGTGTGCGAATCCCAGGGGATCAACAGTTATAGAAATACTCAAACCAGCCTGTCTGGCACCAACAATCATGCCACGGTCAAAATAACTGAGATTACATTTTTTTCCTCTAGTCTGATGGCTCTTGGGAACATTACCTGAAGCTGCTGTCTCGTATCTGCATGATTTTATGATTTTATGCATGAATACCCAGGTCTCCGGTTGTTATTCCGAATAAAGTGTTGTTAATATAAATGCATGTAATATAAAAATGTGTTTAAATTGTTCTACTACTAATGTGCAATTTGTGTATTTAAAATCAAGGTTGCGTTACAAGATCCAGAATTACATAAGTGCAGAAAAAGTCAAGTAGAAATTATGTGTAATGGATTCGAAAAGATTTAGGTCTTGGTTAAAGGATGGTGTTTCTCAGTAGAGCATGCGAGTAGTAATATTTCGGTAATTGTTCTCCAACCATTTACACACAGACTGCAGGTCTGATGTTGGCATGTTTTACATGACAGTTATCTGTATGATTGAAATAACAAAGTCAATTATAATGTCAATGATGCTTTTAAAAGTCGAACAGGGCTTAAACGAAAATATCTGAATTATTAAACATCTGAATTATAAAACATTAAAGAACTGGGCTAGAATGAAACTGCCTTTTTTGATTCTTACAGTTTTCCAAAGACGTTCTTACACTTTTGCTTTTTTTACCATTCTCATCAAGGATCCCAAAAACCTGGTCCTGATATACACCGACCATTGATCTACTGTATTCATGAATATCGCCTTCTTGTCTAAAGTTCTGACTGACATCATTTAAAATCAGCATGGGGCAGATTGGCAAAATGACTTTTTTAAGTACCATAAATGCCAGCGCCTGTTACTAGCAGACATGGCTATGCATTTGTCTTGCGATAAAAGTCAAGCAGACTTGTGAGGCCAGTTAGTAAACATTTAGTAATCCCTTCTACCCTGTAAATGACTTGTTGCACAATAACTGGCTGAGGCTCTTGGACACGATCATGACTGTTAGATTTACTTTGCAGGAGCCAAATCGCCCTGTTACCGTGTATCCATCATTCAGCAACGTTACCTCCACTCTGCACCAAATTGCAGACCAGCTTAGAAGCGTGCAGCGTGGCAGAACAGCCTTGCTTTTAGTGCCATTATTAAGTGATTGCTGCTGTGGTATGTTCTGCTGCATTGCTCAACCATATACGATTTCTAGGACAATAGTTCTAACAGTTCTGAAATGATCTCCGCCAGGAATAGTCCAAAAATGAGCAAAAATGACACATTAAGGTTTTTTTTTTTTTCCTTCAGGCAAAGGGGTTAAGGTGGTGAAAATGATAACCGAAAGAAATTTTTTACAAACCCTTTTACTTCCAATGTGAAAAAATAAACAGGCTGAGAAAAGTTCTCCTCTTCCTCTCAGGGAAACCTTGAACAACCTCGGTGAACCCTGTGTAATTACCCGAGTACTTTCACACATCCCTTCACCATATTACATTTCAGACTCAGATTAGAAGTGCACATTTTTACCGCAGTAGCTGATGATGAAGTTTCCATAGTAATGATTTTGTACAAGTTGTTCCAAGAAAGGGATTTTTAATCAGTGTTGATTTTTCATTCCCTTGGTTATTAGTTTAAGTTTCAGTTAAAGGCACGGGGGAAAAAAATGTAAAATAGGTATGCACGAAAAAAAAGGAATGGGTGGCATAATCATTTAAAAAAAATGAAAAGTGAAAAATGACATTACGTTTAGATTTCAGACTCAGTGTGTGTTGCGTTGCAGTTAATGTTTCAGACAAATATCTTTCATTTCCTTGCATCACTACCTTGCACTTGTTCACTACCTCAATATCCAGGGGTATTAATTGGCCTATTTTTGTTTGCACAGAATTGTAATGCAACTCATATTCAAAAAATAAATTCCAAAACCTCTCTCTCTCTCTCTCTCTGTGTGTGTGTGTGCATGTGTGTGCTCCACATACAATGGTCCTGCATTGCTTTTCAAGGCTAATGAAACACTCTTCAGGTCAGGAGTTTCAGAGGGACCACTTTACTGTGTACAGTATCAATAATACGCCGGTTTGTGTGCATGCGTATATGTGCGCATGTGCGTGCGAGTGTGTGTGTGCATATAATGAGGAGAATATGTGGTGGGAGAGCCCTCATTATATGACAGCTTGTGCTCCCGCACCATTAAATTTGTAGCGAGAGAAAGAAAGAGGGACAGGAATGCAGTCGGATAGCTGAATGATTGAAACAATAAAGTGATTTCTCGTCACCTTGTCAATAATGAAGGTTGTGATGAGTCTTGGGAATCAGCTCTCGGCTAAGTAATGAGGGGTGTCTGCATTCGCTGCAGTGAGAGCAGGAATGGCCCGTGCCCAGACACAGACCGATCGCCTCCTGAGAGAAGAAAAGTTATTGACTGGCAATAGGAGCAGTGAAGACACTGATTGGACATCTGTTGCAAGAAATGGGATTTCCATTTTCTCTAGTACCAAGAGGAAAAGGCCTTTAAGGGAAGGCAGTACCTTAAAGAAGAAGGTGTGCGAATATAATTGCGCTCCGTTAATGGAGATCAGGTAACAAGTTTTGGAAGCTTTCCACTTTTGCACTCGCCAGTCATGAATAAACCGCTGGACGATTTTCGGCACTACTGTATGTGGTATTATGCGCCGTGTTTTCATTTTTTTGCTCAAGGACATTACATGTTTCATATACACGGATACACTCGAACCCATAGTTAACTGAATACACACACACATACACATTGACTCACACTTCACTGTTCTTGGTTGCTGATGGCGTCTGACAAGTAATCTGTTTGGGAGTGTTTTAGCTTGGGCCGGCCTCACGCTGTCACTTTCGCTTTTACTGAGAGCTGACAGACTGTCAGAACCCTCGTGATTTCTTCTGAATAGTACTGCTGTGTATGTATGCCTGTGTATGTGTGTGTGTGGGGGGCATGTTTTTATGTCTTAGTATAGACCGAGTTTCCCCACAAAGTGAGGAATATCTGACGGGTTTGACCTTGTGGGGGCATCTGGCTAGTCCCCGTGACGAAAACAGTTTTTTAGATTTCAATAATAAATAAATGTTCAAGCATTCCTTTCGGATACTAAGGTTAAGGTTAGGGTCAAAGCTAAGGTTAGGGTCAGATTTACAAGTAGAATTAATTGGCTGCATTCATAATTATATCAGTGGCAGAATAATAACTCCAGTATGTGCGTTTGTGTGCGTGTGTGTGTGTGTGTGTACGTGTGGTTACATTATTTAGCCACTTTTCCATTTACATAAATATATTTTTGTACAGCCCGCTCTGAAGGAATTATTGTTTTTGGTATACACACAACACATTTAAGTTTGAGGTCCAAAGATGATTGTGGGTGATAGATCATCATCATCGTCACCATCATCATCATCATCATCATCATCATTTTAGCTTACATTTTCTGATATTTACATATGTACGCGTGTGTTAAACAACTGGCACATTTTGTTTAAACCAATCAATTCTTCAGGTGATCAAAAGTATTGGAACATGTGCCCGACAGGCGTTTCTTGTTTGCTGATGCGTCCTGTTAGATTGGCTATTTAAACAAGTAATGTTCCTTTATGCCTCCTCTTGGCTTGAATCCTGGGTTTTATCCGAATTTCATTTAGACTTCCAAAAGGTTAACCAACATGCAGACCGGAGAAAATCGAGACATTTTAAAGCTGAGAAAAAAAAGAAAAAATTGATCAGAGACCCTGCACAAGCATTAGACATAGCCAGTAGAACAATCAGGAATGTCACGGAAAAGAAAGAAACCAATGGTTTTGCTAACAACTCGATTTCGAAAAGATCAGCCAGCCATCGTGAGAGCACAGTCCACCATTCGAAGACGACTCCAAGAGCAGCATAAAGAGGTTATATCACAAGATGCATATTACTCATCAGTAGTGAGAATCAAAAGGCCAAATTCACAAACATGTACAGAGATGAGCCAATGTCTATTGGTCAGGCCAAAGTGTGGAGAAAGTTAAGATCTGCACACGACTTAAAATAAAAGCTCTTTAGCCAAGCACAGTGGAGATAATGTCATGGTTTGGGCTTGTGCGGCTGTTTCTGAAACTGAGGCTCGATAATCTTTACTGATGATGTAATTCAGAATGGTAAAGTTGCAGCAGAATGAATCCTGAATTCTACGGAAACATTCTGTCTGCCAATTTACAGAGAAACATATCCAGTCTAATTGGGGGGAATGTCACCATAAAGCAAGACAATGACCCAAAACAGGCTGCCAACACAAACAAATGACTTCATCAGCAGGGAAAATTGGAAAGTTTTCGACTGACCATGAGCACATCACAATAAAAGAAAGCAACAATTCGGTGATGTCAGTGGGTCATCATTTTGATGCGGTTAGTGCAAGCAATTAACATGTTTTATGGATATTTCCTTTCCTTTCCTTTCCGACTTATGACATTTGCTTATCTAAAACTGGGTGGTCTGCCACCAAATGTGCCATGGTTTCATTTGTAAAACACATCTAAATAGATGTAAATGGGGCAGTGGTTCGGCTCTGATCACATATTTAAGTTTGGATCGCGAACATCAAAAACAAATGAATTGGACTTTCTTAACCTCTACTATGCATTTATTACAAATAACAAAAACTTCAGCTATTAACTCTGTAGTGATGTTCTAATTCATAAATCTCATCAGCTGCTTCAAGTAGTAACGTTAGGGCTGTGGTGCCATCTCGAGAACACAGCAGGAGTCCACACCCTGAACTGGATGTCAGGCCATGGCACAGCATCGCAGACTCTCATATTTAATCATACATAGAAAAGATTTAAATACCCTCATTAGTAAAAACAAAAAAAAAAGAAAGAAAAAAGTTATGTTTTGAAGGCAGGAGGTTGCCAAAGACTCCAGCTCAAACAGCATGTGCATGCAAAGCGAACATGCAAAACCTGTAGTGAGGCAGTGGAGCCAAAAATCCTAGTTGACACCTGAACAGAAAACCCGAACACACAATTTTGGATGTTTTAAAAATGGGTCTTTTTTTAGGACCGCTGCCAAAATGCTGGCAATTTATTTATGATTTAGAATGTAGTGAAAACGATCCTGAGGTGTATGGGTAGTTTTGGAAAATTGTATTTATTTAGGTATGTGAAAATGGCACACATGCATTACGAATCTGCCAGCGGTTATAGATCAGATATAGACTTAGAGTACCTGATGGCATGCCAGATTGGATGACAGTCTCAAGTCCAAGACCAGTTCGCTGTGACCCTCTTAACAATAAAGTATCTTACTAATTACAATTAAAGCACGAGGCTACTTCCTTTTGACTCAGGGCAGTTGAGAAGAGCCCATTTGCACAGGAACCTGCCCAGCCTGCCAGGAGCGAAGGTGCAGGTGCTATTTAAACGTGCCAGAGATGACCAGTGCTGAAGAGCAGAGAAAAAAAATCCTATAACACAATATTTCTTATTCTCATTCCATCAGAGAGTAATGTAATATATGTTTGTGCAACCCCAAATTAAACTTACATTGGGTCTGTAATATATACGGTACGGTAAGTCATCCACAAGACTACTGTACCAGAGAGACTCTATTTGGAGCCCAAACCTTCAGCACTTGAATTCAATCCCCTCGCAGTTGTAAGTCACTTTGGGAACAAGTAGATAATTTGACAAATAAACTAAATGTACATAAATATGACGCCCTTATCCCGAGCGACTTACATTTTTATCTTATTATACATCTGAGCAGTTGTGGTTTAAGAGCCCTGCTCAAGGGCCCAACAGGGACAACTTGGAGGTTGTGGGATTTGAACCAGAAACCTTCCGAACCATAATCCAATGCCTTAACCACTGAGCTACCCCTGACTGTTGACTCTCTGGAAAAAGAAAATACAGTTTGTATGTCTCTATATAATCCCCTGCTACACTATTGCACTCATCCCAGCGTTTCACTACTGCTTGGATACCATTGAGGTAGAAAGTTTTCTTGAGCCATGATTGGATTGCCTGGTTTACGTCCCCATTGCTGAAACTCTGACATCCCAGTAACTCCTTTAATGGCCCAAATATGTGAAAATGGCTAAGAGCGAGGTGGGGACTGTATAGGCATGTGGCAATAACTTGTAATGTGCAGGTGGGTCGTATGAGAATGTGCATTGTCTTGCAAAAACAGAATGCCTCTGGTAATTACACCAGGCTGTTTGTATTTTTTTTTTTTCCCATAAAAGAAAAGGCCCATTAAATGAGTTCCTGGGAGGTCAGTGTTTCAGTTTCAATGATGTGAGGAAGGCAGTTCGATCATGGCTTAGGGTGTAAGAGAAAACTTTCTACTGTACCTTGATGGTATCCAAGCACTAGTAAAATGCGGGGATGAGTTTAATAATGTAGCAGGTGATTATATAGAAAAATAATGAAAATAGTCTTTAATCTCATAACTGTGTTCTGTACAATCAAAAGTCCTGATCTGACTTGAACATCAGCATTCGAGAATATCAACAGTGATCCAAAGGTGACATGAAATGTGGGTTGGCAAGTTGAACAGATAACTACAGCACATAAATAATATGTAAATGATAAGATATAACTATTTCCTAAATACAGGTTGATTGTTTTTGTAGCCTAAAGCACATACTGTAAGCAGGAGGCTCCATGCTCAATATTATTTGTGTCTCATTTGGCTGTGGGTTTTTGGTTTCAGGGTAAGCCACTGCATGTTGATGAGTAAGAAGAAAACCTGCCTTTCGAAATCCCCTGGATCCTACGTTTGTTACATGATGCCGAGCAGGAATTGAAGACATGTTGCTCTTGGTTATCTTTGTTATTTCATGAATAGATTGGACTATCATTCTGCGGAGCCACTGACCGAGTGTTTGCTGATGCAGCATCAGGTCGAGCACAAACCTCCCATTTTCCCGTCGCCTGTGGTTCTTCTATGTTTCTGATGCTCGGTTGGGGTCAGTATCACCATGTCAGGCAGCTCAGCAAGCGAAGAATTCTGAGCCCAGTATAAAACCAGTTCAGCATAAACATAAATCAGTGTTGTTATCACTCTGCAGTAATGAAAAGAACCCGTGACTGGGGAGAGTCAGTATATACCAAGCAAATCAAAGTCATTGTCAAGTCGGTTGTTTTCCATAAGTTCCAATGCAAACATTGTGATCTTTATGTGTCATGCGACTTGGTAGAGAATCAAAACTTGTTAATCTCAAAGCGAAAATTGTCAAATTTTAGTGTAGAATATTACTAGTTAAAGTAAATATACAGTATCGTTCCTTTAATACTTGAATAGATCCTAAAGGACTTAACATGATTTGTGCTTTTTTTATGTTGCATACAAGAATGACATTAAAATGTTGGCCAGGAAACAAATTGATATTTATTATACAGTTATTTATAAAGTTTGACTTAGTATTATATTTAAGAACATATGTTTTATAAGCCAAAATGTATAACTATTACATTTAGTAGCCATAAAACATGATTCTAACAGAAGAATTCTGTGTAAACAAATGATTAAAAAAGAGTGGTGTGTGTGTGTGTGAGTGTGTGTGTGAGTGGCTGTCTGTTTCGGGTCATGTTTTTATATCTTGATGGAGACCAAATATTTCCATAAGGAGAAAAATATCTGACAGTTTTGACCTCAGGCTGGATATTTTGCTGGTCCCAATGCGGAAAACTCATTTTTTTAAACAAATCAGTTGTCAGCTTTAAAGTGAGCCCTGTTATGCAAAATGTACATTTTAGTCCTTTCTAGACATTCCGATTGGTCTCCAGTGTGTGTGTGTGTGTGTGTGTGTGCATATACAAACAAACAAACAAACAAACATAAGAATAAACATTTCCTATATTTTGTCTTTTTTCTATTGTCTGTCATTAGATGGGTACCAATTAGATTTCCCCCCTAATGTGACCTCATATTTCAAGGTCCCCTTCCCCACCTTCAAGGTCCCCTCCCCGTCATATTTCAAGGTCCCCTCCTCCACCCTGTCATTCTGGGGGCGTGGCTTAGCAGTAGCTCATTTACATAGACACTGGAATGGGATTGGAAGGAGGAATGAAATAAAGGGAAGCTGAGGTAGCTGATATGACCTCAAATCAATACCACTATTAATTGAACATTTTACCTTGATCATGATTAATACATAAAAACATTTTACGCCCTGATATTATACTGATAAGGTTTGTACAGTAAGTACAGTTAATATACCAAATATTATGTATATATACAGTATAGCCTATATATATATATATATATATAATATTTGGAAAGTATTAACATGATTTAATAATTTAATAATAGTAAAACATTGACATGGGCAAGGTTATGTCAATAAATGTAATGCTTTTTCTTTTTAATTCATTTTCGGTTAATTGTCCAGGCCTAGGTTGAGGTACGAGTCTCTAAAGGGGGGAGACCTGTGTTAAATTGTAAAAAAAAAAAAAAAAAAAAAAACTTGTTTTGGCTATTGAGGATAAGGTTAGGCTTATTAATAATTATGTTAACAGTCAATCAAAGGTCCTTAAAGTTCTGTCCTATGCACACAAATTAATAGGATTAACTCACACATACTAACCTTTAAATAGGAATTACAACACATCTGTAAACACTAATAAAGCAAAATAAATAATGTCCAAATGATCTCATAAAGCATGTGTGTGTGTGCATGTGTGTGTGTGTGTGTGTGTGTGTGTGTGCGCAAGCGCGTGTGCGTGCATTCTGTACAGATGGCTTTGTGTACCTTGACATTTCAATCATTGCAGTAGTTAGACATTTGATCCAGACACAGATGGTCACCCACAGAGAGATTTAATTGGCTGTTGGATGTGTGATTGTTTGACTGTGCTTGAGGAGTGTGTTGCAGTAGCTGTACTGTTAGAGACGGGTCCTTTTTTCCCTCTGAAGTACTGGCTTGTCAACACTACAGAATGACAACAAAAGCCAGACTACTGTGTAAATATGACTTCAGTATTAAATAAATGCAAATCCAATATTAAAACAAGAACTCCATTAGCAAAACAAAACAACTTTGCCTGGAAATAAGTACGAAGTGGCAGATATGCACTTGGTTGCGCAACACTATATGACCAGGAGTATCTGGACACCTGATCAAGTCGTTCCTCACTTTGCCTCAATACTGTAACACCCTTCACTCTCCTATGAAGACTTGCTCATTCAGCCTTGTTGAGATCTGGGTCGAAATCAGCTTTCCAGTCCATCGCGAATGTGTTCAGTGGGGTTAAGGTCAAGGCTCTGTGCAAACCACTCAGCAAGTTCTTCCAATCTAATCTAACAAACCGTGTCTTCATGGACCTCACTTAGTGCACAAGGTCAATGTCATACTGCAGCATGTTTGGGCCTTACAGTAGGTCCAATTTAAAAAAAAAATGCAAATGCATTCTACACAATTGCGTGCTTTCAAATTTGTTGTGATGGGTGTGATGATCAGGTGCTCATGTACTTGTGGCTTAATAGTGTAGAAAAAAACAACACCAGTTTTTACCTTATCTTACCGATACACCCATATAAGGATAAATATTTTGGCTTTATAAAGCTGGAGGAAGATAGAACCTTAGACAAATGTGCACTTTAATCTACATCTTTCTAGGACAGTATGTACTCCTAGAGAGTACAGAATGAATCTTAGATAATATTACAAATTTGACATCAGTAATGTGCTTTTAGATTATTAACCCAGTGTATATCTTTTGGAACGTGGAGTATTTTTGGTATTAGGTTTACTTTGGGGTGTTAATTAAAGCAGACATGGCAACCTAGTCGAAGCAAATGTATGGAAATCAGCATTTTAAGTGCAACAATGCTAGAGAGAAAGAGAGGCCAGTTGTAGTGCTGGTTTATTTTGCACTCAAAAAGAATAGAGACAGAGCAGCTGGTGTCATATTTGATTTTCACTCGAACACTATAGTGACACTTCTCCCACTGGCACAAGCAAATCATATTTAAGCTCATATGGAGCCTTGAACTTTCCCACAATTTGAAGTGTTACAAGCCTGCTACAATAGATGTACTGTACAGTACCGTGCAGAAGTCTTGAGCCACTTATTCTGTCTTTGCATAGAATTAAATAAAGAAGATCAAAGTAAAGAAATGGGAACAAATGTTTTATCGCACCTAAATATACAGTTTAAAAACTGGTAGCAGACACATTCCCGCTCTCGTCCGTTCCAACCATTCAGCATCGCCAGTCTACTAAACATCGGCCTGATCATCTGTCAACATCTGTACCTGTGTCAGAACGGGATTATCAAAGCCCAGACTTTAATACTCCAATGGATAATCTGTGGCCAGATGTGAAAAAACGCTGTTCAACGTTTCCCTTAATGCTGTTTGACAGAGCTTGATCTATTTTGCCAAAAAAGAACAGGCATATCCCCAAAGACTTATAGCTGTTATTGCAGCCAAAGATGGTTCTGCCAGGTATTGATCGAGAGGGTAAATACTCATGTGACTACAAAAAATAGTTTAATTAAATTATATGTCACAATAAAAATATTTTGCACATTTAGACGTTGAACATAATGTTCAAATCAAATGGAAAACATCTCAGTTAATTCTACTTCAGCTCCATGTTTTTCCCATTACAGCTGTTCGACGGGGGGTGAATACTTATTTAAAACGTTAGAGAGTTGGACTTTCTCGCACAGCCCACGGAACAAAGACTTAAAACTGATTCAGTAAGCAAGCTGACGCTCCATGTGGTGATGCAAGCAACCTCTCTCAGATGGTGGGATGTCTCAGAGCATGAGGAGGTGGTGGTGGTTGTTAAGAACTCTGTTTGGAAGCTTTCACACCCCAAACTGCAATTCCGCTTAAAAGATATCCTTCTGCATATCAGCTTCGTTTTTTTTTTTTTGTTTTGTTTTGTTTGAAGTTTGCCATGAGCTTCAGAAGCGTTGTAAGCCTAGCCATAATATTCTCAATGTCAGTGCTTTTTGCATTCTCTTTCTGTTCCTTTGAACCTGGTTGCACCTGATTTCACAGGTTTTGTATCTGCTCTTTGTAGATAAGACCTTATTCACCCTCTATCACTCAATTTCTCCTGCCCTTTACTATTATAGGGAAAAAACAAGCCATACAGAGTAACATGACTTCTGCTCACTGCAGCTGTTTATTTATGATGTGAACAGAAGGAGTATCTGATAGTCCGTGTGCGAGGATGAGGTGATTGAGGGTTACATGAGTGTTATGAGTGTGTTGCAAATTGAGTGAATCCAGCCTCTGAGTCTGAGTTGATTCCTGGCCAAACACTCGAACTGCACATATCCAGACGGATCAGACAGACTTTATCTTGAACAGGACAATATCAGCTTACACATTAGAGTGAAGACTTCATTAGGGAGGAACATGGACGGCAATGCGGACTAGACTTGAGGCTATGGTGGAGAGATGGTCAGGGCAAGGTTGGGCTTTGTAATTTGAGATAGAAAATAAAGCAGAGGCAGCAAAAAAAAAAAAAAAAAGAAAGAAATTCAAACAATGCCTCAGGAAGAACCTCTTCCTTTTTCACTCACTTCATTTTATTTTCTTTAATCTCTGCCATACATCTTTTTTATTGTACTCGTTGTTTTCTCCTATTCATGTGTATGTACTGTATGTGAGAATATAAACAGGTGCCTCAATAGGGACATGCGACACTAAATAATTAATCAGCATCAATATGGCGGTGCGATGAGGGACAGACCCAGGGGTCCCTTATTAACCAGATCAGTGATGTGTAAAGAGTGTCAAAGGGGGTCTCTCTCTCTCTCTCTCTCTCTCTCACTTTTACACATACACACCTAAAACACACATGCATGCTTAGTCCTCATGGCGGTGACATGGGATCCACCATAAATGTTCTTCAGCTAGCAATATATATTTTCCTATGCATTTTCTAATCATGTTTTTCAGTAGCTCCCAGACCGTCACCTTCAAACACAAGCACGTGCCTCGCCTCTCCCGCCGGCAGACGGAAAAAATTAAATCATAAATCCCTTTTCTTTCCCCTTTCTGCAATACAATAGAGCATAAACAGATAAAAAGAGCAGCCAACGTAATGATATCTGATAGGTGTCTTGTTTAGTGCTAAAAATAGCCTCATGAATAGTTCTAGTTGAAATGATCATGTTTCACACTGCAACCTTGGTTTAATTTAACAATATGGCTTCAACCCTCATTATCCTGCAGCTTCGGTAAAACCACTCGATCCAGCGTGTTCTTTTATTTTAAAGTAGAAACATGCTGTTTTTCACTGGTAAGTGGAATGTAAAAACATACCATATAATAATAATAATAATAACAGTAATTAATATTTCTATTATAATAATTATAATAATATTTTATTTCACTGTGCAGGGAAAGTTCATTGTGTGACGTTGATGCTTTGGATTTGTTAAACGAATAACACCCCACACACACACACACACACACACTGGAAAAAAAATGTATAATAGATAAGGTATTTACATTAAAGTATTGTAATAATAATAAATAATAAATAATGCCACTTTTTACATCATATCCATGTATATTTCTAATGCTATCCTATACATTTTGCAGGTAAAATACTTGTTATTATTAATTTTCATTATATGGCTGGTGCATTATATAATTGAGCAGAAGTTAAAAGACCCGACCATGGCAGCGTGGCGGTGCTGAGATTTAAACATACTACCTCCGGATCTGTAACTCAAAGCCCTACCCACTCGACTAGCACAGACCGAATTTCGTGCTTACCAGCATATAAAGGAAAAAAAAAAAAATGAGGCAGACACTAAGAGAATTTCGACCATTCTTATCCCTGCTGAAAGCGTCAGATATCCCACTATGCTTTGTGATTTCTGTGTTACATTGTAAACCAATGCACTGTGCCGCTGTGTTTTCAGCCCCTCACTACACATGCGTAATTTAACGCTGAATATGGCCCTTCGTATAAAGCTAAGCTCATGATTTTCAACAATTTCTCTCATGCGAGCAGAACCTCTAGGGAGTATCTGATAGCGTTTTTCAACTGACAGAGTTGTCTGGATGTATTTCATGCTTAACAACCCTAAAAGTGCATGTTCGAAGACCCACAAAATTGCTTTAGTTCCAACACCAGGTCCAGCGGGGCCAGTAATGTCAGAGGTTGGGTGCGGGGTTATTATTTTACTGTGATTATCAAGTTGTTAACATGATCAATACAAAAAAAAATATTGGATTCAAAAAATTATTATAGAAAAAAAGACAGAAATTAATTAAGTGTGAATTAGGCATTGCAACAAACTGAGGGTTTAATCTTAACATAATAGCACAAAGCCAGGAATGAGAATCAAAATCAGTAGACACAGTGGTATTTGCAATTAAATCTTCTTGGAACACTTTGATCCAAAGCATCACTTGCTGTTGACTGAACACCTAATAGTCCATTAAATATGAACAAAATTGCCTGTTTCAATCAAATACTAACCAAATATAATTGGCTTAATAATCGTATCCTTAACAAGGTTTTGTTGTAAATGCAGCACACATTGCTAACAAAAAATATTTCATAAATATTGTATAATAAAGCAATTAAAGCATATGATGTCTATCTCGTGATTTCTAAAGGTGTCTTCCTGTTGTTCCAGTTACTAGAGTTTTCAGCCTTATTTATTTTTTATCAGCAAGTCTAAAAATAATCGATGAGTCGACTTTTTTTTTCAACTTCAGAGCAAAGATTCAATGAGCATGGATTCATTACATCACTGTTTTTATGTGGATCAATTACAGTGTGCAAGCTTTTATTAATTGATTTTAATACCTGTTTAGTTATACATAAAGTAAACAGACAACAGCTGGAAAACAGACATACAGACATACTGTTTATCTTTTACATATTACGTTTGTCATTGTGTACCATATTTGTGTTGTAATATGGTAACACATTAAAATAACATGGATGGATCGTTCAAGTCCAAACGGTTATGTGTTTTATTTCTCTATATAATCTTCTGCTACACTAATGCACTTACCCCAGCATTTCACTAGTGCTTGGATACCATCAAGGTAGGAAGCTTTCTCAGAAGCCGGGGCCATGACCATACTACCTGCTTCATGTCTAAAATGCTGACCTCCCAGGAAACACATTAATGCCCCCAGCATGTGGAAATGGCTTGACCCTGTAATGTTTAAGCGATGCGGTGAGCAGTATGAGGTCACGCATTGTCGTGCCAAAACCATGGTGTTTTTTTTTCATTAAAGGAGATGATAAACGAAAAGGTTATTAAAGGTGATCCTGGAAGGTCAGTGTATCAGACACGGAGCAGATTATAGAAAGAAACAAAGGTAGTTTTTATTCTCATAACTGTGTTGTTATTCAGCACAATCAAAAGCCCTGGTTTGACTTATATATATATATACACACACAGTATATATACTTTATACAATAAAGTTGGCTCCCAAGTCACATAATGGAAATGCGCTCACACCATTATCTGGAGATTGTGGATTCAGTTCCCGTGTGATGCTGTAGCCATTAGTCATTATCCATAGAGCAGTTTGGTGGTGCTTTCATGGGGGATGAGGGGTGGTAACCCCATGCTCTCACATCACTTATGGTGACACCAACCAATCTTGGGCATCTGAGAGCTCAGGCAAGCGGAAGAGGTGGATAATGCTTTCCCCTAGGTCAACTAGTGTCATGGGGAGGAGGGGGGGGGGGGACAAGTCACCGCCCCTGGTTGGTAGCAATGAATAATAATGATTCAATTACTTGTCACATGTACCCTACAGCACAGTGAAATGATTTTTTCGTATATCCCAGTTAGGAAACTAGGGTCGGAGCGCAGAATCACCCAGGATACAGCTCCTTCCCTGAAGCAGATAGGGTTAAGGGCTCAACAGTCACAACTTGGCATTGCTGGGCTTCGAACCCCCAACCTCCTGATCAGTAACCTAGTAACCAACTGTCTTAACCAATTGAGCCATCACTGCCCTAGTAGTGGTAGTAGTTGCCCTAACAGAGAGAAAAAGAACTACTATACTTAAAAGAAGTCTGGTATCTTGTAACATGATTCACATAATGAAAACTGATCACATGTAGTCGCATAAGATTTACTTTTGTAAATCTGCAGTAACATAGAAAGTACTGAACACCGTCAAAAAATACATAGAAGCATTAACATATTTAAATCAAGGTTAAAATATGTAACTTAACTAAAAATTGATCATCTTAAATAGTGGCGTGTTTATGGTAAACTCAATAAATATAATTTCTATTTAATTGAACTGAAACTTAATTTATTATAGTAAAATAGACATATTTTTAATGTGTAAAAGCTACAGTATATGAAACCTAAATCTTTCTTCTGAGTGCACAGAAACTTTATGTAAAGTCCAAACTGTTCGTGACAACAGTAATAATGACAAGGAATGTTAATTAACTGCCACACACGGGATACAAAAGGCATTTTTAGCCTTAATGCTTCATGTGACTATGTGGTTTTAAAGAAAAACTTGAATCAGTCTAAGAAATGAGTGTGATTCAGTCAGAGGATCTTGCGACATTACAGGTCAGCGGTCTCATGACACTTCTGGTACAAAGTGGAATTTCATTCATTTGTCCATTCATCTTTAGCAACTGCTTTGTCCTGGTCAGGGTCGGTGTCATGAATTAACCCTCACAGCGTGTGCCGAGGTTCCCAGCAAGGCGAGGACTGCATGCATGTTAAGCGATTTGCTTTTAATCACTAATGCTGTGTGTATTTGTCGTCATTCTTCTTTCATGTTTTTCATTGTGGTTCCTTGTTAAACCTGCATATGTGTGTGTATGTGTGTGTTCAAGCATTCTTGCAATTGTTTTCAGGATTCCCATATTTGCATGCTTAGATTATTTAAAGACGCTGTGGTTTAAATGAATTTCTGCTTATAATTTTATAAATACTATGATTTATCAAAAATTAGTGGGGGGTGGAACCATTCTAAATAGGAAACGTAAATATCCGGGAGCAGATGGGATTGTTTGGGATCCTTTAGATGTACGTCTGCACTTCAAAAATCACTCCAGAGATAATGTCACATTGAAATAAAAGACAGAACGTATTTCCTGTCAAAGATTTCGGCACTCCGAGTGTTGTCTTACACCATATGCAGTTGTAGAAAAATAGCTTTTAGTGAAATATTTCCAGATTAATGAAATCTGCCTCACTGTCATGATCCTCCGTAACTGCTATGGATTTGCTCCGTGGCTGATTAGGAAATGACTTGACTCGCAAATGAGTAAAACGCCAAGCATGTTCTTTAAAAGCTTCACTGATTGCAGCAGTCAAGCAGCTTTACATCATCAGACTTTCATGCTTCACCTGATGTTATTTAGGGGAGGGGGACGGGTTGATGTAAAAGAACGTTCATAATTTTGCACTAGAGCTATAAGACCTTTACAAGCTTTACGATGGTCTCATGTACATTAGCAGGTATGCGGTAATACCGTAGATTTAGGCGTTTGCACTGCTAAAACCAAGGGCTTTAATGAGTGTTCAAAGTAAAACACATCGGTTCAGTTACCTCCTTCAGTTAAAACATCTGCGAGATAAGAATCGGGGGAAGCGGAGTTGATTCCCAGTCCACCCCGAGCCGCGTGCTGTTGTGTTTGCTCATGATGAGCTCGCTAATTAGCTAATGACTTTGAAGCAGGTGTTTCAGTTGAAGCAGTAACACTGGAGTATACGACTGATATATAACATTTTGTCTAACTGTAATTCTCTCTCTCTCTTTTTTTTTTTTGCTCGCTAGCTCTCTCTCTCTCTCTCTCTCTCACACACACACACACACACACACACAGACGCTACACTGTTACATTGAGAGCAGTGCTGACATGTGGAAGATTTACTTGGCAGGATCAACCTGGACCTGCTAAAATAGATAAAACATGCCACCAAAAGATTTTCATGCCGTCTCGCCCCCTGCCAGGAGTGGATGATATACGTACTGTAACAATACGAGAATATTGCAAGACATCTTGAGAAAAATAAAATACAGATTATAACATTTCGTCTTGTTAATTAAACATGGCACAATTTTGCCGTGGGTAGTGTTACTGCTTCGTGCTGCTGTGGAGTTTCACATGTTCTCCCGATGTGTGTATGTGTGTGTGTGTGTGTGTGTGTGTGTGCTTGCATGTGGTAGATGCTCTGCTCTGCCATTCCAATCAGGGTATATTTCCGCTTTGTGTGCAGCGCTCCCGAAATAGTCTCCAGATCTATAGCGACACCCTGACCAAGATAAAGCGGTTGCTGAAGATAAATGAACGAGTTTTTGCTACGGAAAAAATATTTAATCATTTATCCAGGAGGAGAAAGGAGAATAAAATGAATGATTGGTACGAAAGTAGAGTTTAGCAGCCAGTTAGCTCGATGTTACAATAAGAAATAATCTAGGACCGGCACCTGATAATAGACTTTTATGATATAAGAAGTGTATCATGATGTTATGTGGAAATTTTTATATTCTATTGTTTTAGTTTAATATATTTATATATTTTAACATATATATATTTAAATACATTGATTTAGCCAATCAAATGGCAGCAGCTCAACGCATTTCCGCATGTAGAGAGATGATCAAGGTGATTTAAGTGACTTTGAACGTTGGATGGTTGTTGGTGCCAGATGGGCTGATCTGACTATTTTTGCTGATCTACTGGGAATTTCACCATCTCTAGGGTTTACAGAGAATGGTCTGAAAAAGAGAAAACATCCAGTAAGCAGTTCTCTGGGAGAAAATGCCCTGTTGATGCCAGAGGTCAAAGGAGAATGGACAGACTGGTTTAAACTGATAGAAAGGGAACTCAAACTCAAATAACTCAAATAACATCTCATTACAACCAAGGTTTGCTGAAGAGCATATCTGAATGCACAACATCCTGAATGAACCTTGAAGCAGATGGGCTACAGCAGCAGAAGACCACACCGGGGCCACTTTGGTCGGCTCAGAACAAGCTACATTTTCCATGGGCTTACCAAAATTGGACTACAGAAGATTGAAAAACCGTTCCCTGGTCTGATGAGTCTCGAATTCTGCTGCGACATTTCGATGGTGACCCCCGGATTTTGTTGTAAACAACATGAAAGCCTGGATGCATCCTGCCTTGTATCAGTGCTTCATTGGGGGTGTAATAGTGTGGGGGATATTTTCTTGGCACACTTTGGGCCCCTTAGGACCAATTGAGCATAGTTTAAATGACACAGTACCTTAGTATTGTTGCTCATCATTTCTATCTCCATCTGTTGATGACCACAGAATAACACATCATCTCAAACTGGTTGTGAGTTCACTGTACTCAAATGGCCTCCACACAGGCCTCGCCAGACCTCATGGACCTTTGGGATGTGATGGAACAGGAGATTCACATTCATATCCATATCCGTTTCCATATGCATATGTCTATGTGTGTCATGTTCATATCCATATGGACCAAAATCTCTAAGGAATTTTACAAGACTTTTGCAGTATGTTTGTATGTACTGTATACAGAGCGAGAGAGAAGAGGGGAAGAGAGGGAGTTCATTATGCAGCAGTCGTCGTCTTGAGGAACAGTTCTATCTACGGCATGGTAGATGTGTTCACTCTCAGGCTTGAGGCTGTGGGGACTTTAAAATGGATCAAATCATAAAATCACAACATCAATCAGCCACAGCTGTGCTTGCCAGCATGTGTGTGTGTGTGTGTGTGTGAGAGAGAGAGAGAGAGAGACTGTGTGGGCATATACATAATGTCCTTTGCTGAGGATTTTGGCAGATGTGTGTTTGCTTCGCTCTGAGGAAGCTGCACCAGATAAGGCCCTTTTCTTCTCTAAACTAGCTGAACAAAAAATAGATTTAAAACATAATTTCCAGGCGAAATCTTTTTTTTCTTTTTTTTTTTTTCTCCACGGTTTTTAGGATATCCTTCTGAAATGAATTGAATCAGTGACTAAAATTTGCCTTCACTCTTTTGCTAGGTTATTTGATTAGTCCTAAAGGTAAGCAGAGGAATTTTTCATCACCTGACAGTATAATGATCACATTCCAAGCAGCTGAACGGTGCTGTAGGCTAATTAATGGTTACAGGGGGAAAAAAACAGAGACTAAAGGAAGTACTCCGTCTACTCCTATCATTTTTTTCATGCATTTAAAAATAAAATGTTGCACTTTTTTTGTTTTATTATTGTTTTATAGTTTTTTTCCCCCCTAATCTAGATGTATATACAGTACCAGTCAAAGGTTTGGACACAAGCTTGGATTTATTTTTCTACATTTTAGAACAAGATTGGAGATTTTATATTAAAATAACACGTACAAAATTAAGTATTTAAGTAACATCAAACAACAGTCAGTTGCTATTTAAGACATGAAGGTCAGCTGATCTGGAACATTATTGTCGAGTGCATTTGCAAAACCCATCAAGCACCAACAGGCTCTTGTGAAGACCATCCCAGGAAAGCAAGACCAAACCTTACCTCTGCTGCAGAGGAGAAGTTTAACAGATTTACCAGCCTCAAAAACCTCAGATTAGAGTCATTTTGAAGGCTTTACAGAGCATAAGAGGCAGACACATCTCAATATCAACTGCTGCAAGGAGATTAAAATCTGGAAAGAAATAAAAATCAGGAAAGACCATGGAATTAGAAGACGTGTCAAAACTTTTGACTGGTAGTGTAGAATTCAATCTAGAAGATGCATGAGGTTGAAACATTTTGCTGCTTCTTTGATTTCTGAAGATAAATTTGTCCATTAATGTAGATTGTTTGGTTGATTGACAAAAAAGGAAAGGAAGACTTGTTAAAAAACTAAAAACTCTCAATATACTGTCAAAAGCTCCTCCATAAAATTCAATCCAGAATTCTGCTGCCCATACAGTACAGTACCATAACCTCCTCCCTTCACCAACCCTCCTGCTGATTCCCTATTAGGTACTATATAGATTTTAAAATTCTCCTCCTCACTTTTAAAGCATTTCATAATCTTCCTCCACCTTATCTTTCGGAGCTCGTACAGTTTGACACCCCCTCTCGCACTCTTCGCTCCTCCTCATGGAGGCTCCTCTTTACACCCCCTGCCTGCTTGACCACCATGGGCTCTAGAGCCTTTACCTGCACTGCTCCTCATCATCTCGGAAATTCTCCTCCAGAAAACATCTGTAACATAGACCCTCCAGCCAAATTCAAATCCTGTCTTAAGACCCATTTATACACAAGCAATTATCCCACATGACGTAAGGCTGGTTTGTAGGTGCTATCTCTGACAGTGTTGTATCTAATATCGTATTATTGATATTTACTACTTGCTGTTATTTATGTATTGCTTGTTTGCATTTGGGACAGTGACACTGGGCGACTAGAAAAGCGCCAATGTACATTAAATACATTATTATTATATATTATAATGACTTTTGATTTGACTTATATATGTCTGTATTATTATGTACAAAACCATTTACTATTTCCAAACATAACTTAAAAATAAATGAATAAATAACATTAAAAAAACCTAGTATAGGGTCCAGGGATTAGGGTTAGCAGAAAAACTCTGGCATATTCTCCTAATATATTGTAAGTTACTGTTAGTAGCTTTCACAGTAGGTTTTACTGAGCATGCTGGAAAATATACCAGAGTTCTACTTGTACTTTTGTCAAACTTTGCTGCTTTCTTTACATGCATGTGAAATATTATGTATAAAAGTTATTAATTTATGAATGTGTAAGGTATGTTTGGACATATTCAATAGTTTTGTACATAATAATGCTGACATGATAAAAATATATAACAAAGTTTGTGCTAAATATGATATAGTGCCTAAGACTTTTGCACAGTAAAAGTCCCCTTTTCCCCCCTTTTTCTCCTGAAGCCTAGATTAAAACAGAAAGATATACAGTATAAGTAGGCCGATGGATAGAGAGAGAAGTGTGTAAATCCGACAAAACTCTCAGAGCAGCGCCCGTTAGAGTTGCTATACAATCTGTGCTTCCATTCTCTAAGGAACATATGCATGGCGAGTGATCTTGTAATTTATTTCTTTGGTAATTGAGGAGCATATTGGGCTCAAATTCGCGCACATCTGGATCGGCCACAGTCTGGCCGTGGAGCTGAGAGAACATCATAAAAACCTCGGCGTAGTTCTACAGCTCAGTAATATAACCGGCATTAAATTTACAAAGACCGAAGTCATTTGTAAGAAAAATGCACTCTTACACAGCAGGTGTTTAAGGTGTTTTTTTTTTGGTCTCGTCTCAGCTCTTTGCTCCCTAGTTCGAGCTTGGGTGACCGACCATATGGACTGTTGCACAGCCTCACCATGTCTGTCTGGGTTCCTTATGGATTCTCTGGTTTTCTTGTGTATAATAACCACTCCCCCCCTCCCCTCCCTCCACAAACACACACACTCTCTAACACACACTCTGACTTTCTTCTTGTCTACAGCATGGCATGTTCAATTGGAGTGTCAGAATCCAGTGAGGTTACGAGAGTGATCAGCACTTAAATCGTAATAGCACAGTTCAACTAAAGTGGCTAAATAGGATAGTTAATCATTTTCACTTTATTACTGTTTAACCCTTTGCACTCATCCAATTAGTGTCCATGTCAGAATAATTTGCTTGGCTATTGATTAAAAACGTGCCTTGAACATGCAAACGTAAATGAGGCCGCATTCAACCAAATATTATGCCATTAAGTCTGATTTTAGAAAATTAATTATCCATTTATATTTAGGCATTTGGCCGATGCTCTTATCCAGAGCGACTTACAAAAGTGCTTTGAAGTTTCCCTGATTGGATAGATCCTTACACTGGTTATTCTTTGATTGATTTTAGGGTTTCACTACAGTATGTTAGATGTAAACTTCGTTCTATTCTCGAAGCCCACATTTGTTTCTCATGACATTTATTATGACTTTATTGATTCATGAATACAGAGGACACAAAATAAAAGAAGTGTGTACTGAATTAACAAACATAACATGATAAAAGATCATGAAAGATTGTTGTGCGGTTGTGTATCAATGACATACGATAGTGTCCTCTCAGCAAACCACATGCCTAGATCTCCTTCTGTCCCATATACTGTATGATCATCTCTCTTCATTCCCACTAATTACTTTGTCCTATCACATTTTCCAGCATAAGTACTCTGATATTGACCCCAGATAATGAATGGAATTTCAGATATAAAGACTTAAGCTTTCATCTTTTTCTCCTTTCTTTGGCTTTGCAGAAAGTCACTGGTCCGTACAAAGAGATAAATATTTCTTCACAGATCTAAGAAGAGAAACACAGGAGCTCTGGTCGAAAGAAAGCTGCTTGATTGCTTCATTGCTCATTTTGGCGGTGTTCCTGTGGAAAACTCTGGAACTGTCAAAAAAAAAAACAGTCATGATGTCTTTTTAAAAATTAGATTCAATTTAGCTTTATTTTTGTATTTCATTTTTTTGTCTATGAAAGATCATACGCTTTCTGTAGCTTCCCCGATCAATGTAAAAATGAATGTGAGATATCGATCGTAGGGATCAAATCTAATGGATTTTATAATATTCAAGAGCCGTTCACGTCCAAGTAGGACTTTCGGTAAATTTCTCATTAATGAAGGCGTAAAACTGATTGACATTTGCCTAAGACTTTAAGCACAGTGAGCTATCTATTCTGGATGCTCACATTCGTTTCTCATGACATTTACTATTACTTTATTGATTCACAAATGCAGAGGACACAAAATAAAAGTGTTTACTGAATTAACAAGCCGGTACATCTGTCTGTTCCGATCCCAACCGAGGCCGCTCGGAGGCCACTGCAGTCATTCCTGTGAACATTAGGAGAGTGAAACATCTGATCCTTAAAAATCAAAGGATAATAATGATTAATAAATGCTACTTGTACAATACAGGAACTCATCTGTGAGTTATTGTCATATAACCATACAGCCCTCACTTCGATCCGAGCCATTTCCACCCCATTACAGGAGTTCCTGGGAGGCCAGCGTTTTGTGGAGCAGGTAGTCTGATCATGCCTCTGGTGTGTTGTCTGTCCTGGTGGTCGCACTAGTGAAACACTGGGAAAAGTGCAACCGGGGATTATACTATATTATATATTATTATTCGATTATCTTTTTGCAGGGCAGAAGTCCCGATTTGACTTGAACCCTCCTTTGGATAAAAATTTTAGATCTCTGTTCATTCAAAACTCTTGTCTTGCATCCTCATACCACAGGCTGCTTTTGTTCCCTAGTAAGTAATGTTCTGTCTCATTGACCCTGCCACTTCTTTCGACTTTATAATACAATCTGTAAATATATTCTAAAATTCCCAGCAGGTCGTATCTTCATCTCAATTAATAGCGACGTGAATAAGATTTATGGAAATAATCACACCGAGTCCTTGCTGTGGATGTTCCTCATGACAGCACAGGTGGCAGTACAGATGGAGGGAATGTGACCAGGAATAAAAATCACCTTTCTGTTTCTCATGCACAAAGACCACTTGTATTTTCTTAACACTTTGATTTCACCTTGTTACTCTCAGGTCAAAAAGGCTGCGTAATATAAATACAACTGGAGACCTTGAGCACTACGCATAAAAGTTTATGTTGGGGAAAGATCATGCTTTTAGTGATGCTCAGCTTTTAGTAGGAAGAAGGAATATAGTTAACACTGTCATTCGGACCTAAACAGGGCATAAAGTATACCGATAATGGAGATAGCTTGCAATAGACACACACACACACACACACACACCGTACACACGGTTGTCTGGGACGTGCTCAGTCTCACATGTCGTTGATCGAGCCCCGGTGTATTCCACAGCTGAAAGCTCCATTCCACTTCCTGCCGAAATCCTTTAGGGAAGCCGATTTGTCTTTGAGCGCAGTGCTGTGTGGTGGTGGAAATGTGTTATCTGATTGATATATAACCCAATCTCTCTCTCACTCTCTCGCTCATCTTCTCTTTTTCTCTCCGTCTCTCTCTCTCTCTCTCTCTGTGCAGGCCTGAGGAGGGGAAGATGACAGCTTTAATCCCGGCGCTGCTCCTTCTCGCCGGCGTCTCTCTGACGTTGACTCTGAAGGTGGTATCGAAGAGAGGTTCAGGTAGGCCCCGCTTCAGTCCTCCTCCGTGTCGGTGTTAATCACATCCTGCGTCCCCACAATAATGGAGTATCGTCTCATTCATGCTGATCAAAGCTCCGGCATTAAAGCGGCCTTACTGGCCATAATTAATGCTTTAAATGTAAATTCTGTGGTGTTCTGATGTGTGTATGAGTGAGAGTGAGTGAACATGCATAAATTAATGCCTTAATGTTGAAGTTTTTGCCACGTGGGAAAATTTGTGACCTCCTTTTAGTTTTTTAAAGTTTCCTACTTGCAGTGTTTATGTAAGATTGCCGTATATTAATCTTGAGAAGTCTAGACTCTCTCTCTCTCTCTCTCTCTATATATATATATATATATATATATCATCTTCTTAATAATTTTATTTTTATTAATGTAATTATCTACATCAACTAAATAAACACAATTTACAAAGTACACTGGAAAAAAAATTACATTAATTCAAACAACAGAAAAAATTGTATCGATTAGTTGCAGGTAAAACTTTAAAGAGTTTGTCTCACCTTCTTAATGTTTAATATTACTGTTTGGTTTAAAATTGAGCAAAAAAAATGCCTACAACTATTTTTACGGGGCATTTTTTAATTTAAAATCAAATTAAAATATAATTTTAAACTAATGTTTAAGAGGATTTGTTAGTGATAGCTAAGAGGTTGCAAGCAGAGAGTGTAACTAAACCAACGTCTAGCCGAAGTACAGTACAGTACAGAACCTTGCAGAAGTATTTGTACCCCGTAAACTTTTCCACATTTAGAACCACAAACGTAAATGTATTTTAGTAGAATTACTGTATATGTGATAAACCAAGATAAAGTGGCACATAATTGTCAAGTGGAGAAAACGTTTTAGTAAAAAAAGATAAAAATCTGAAAAGTGTGCCGTGCATTTGTATTCAGCCCCCCAGCGTGTAACTCAGACGTGATGTGAGTGAAGATAAAACATGTTAAATTGAATTAAAATTTCAAATGCAACATGTATGACAAACGAATGTAGACATGAGTGGGAGGCAGGTGAGGGAGATGATAATTAAAAGTTTTTCAGGAGCTCTGACTAATTGGACAGCAGAGTGTGAAGATGCAGCAAACACTGCGTTTCTTACAGTACATCCCCAACTTTGCCACGGACAAGTAATCATTATAAATTAATGATTCCGTTTGTATGAGATACTTCATCCTCATCAGCTGAATTTTGAGACACTTTCTAATTATTAAGATTTCTTTTTGAATGGCACTAACAGGCATTGGCAGATTTAATGCATGCCTTTGTGACATACTAATCCGCGGAGACAATTGCCATTCTCAGAGTGAGTTATCGAGGCTGCGGTAAACTATTATATAAATATGTATTATTCTGTAGTTTGCACTTGTGTAAAAATGCCTCACATTGCTTCTCTGCTTATGGAAAGTAGACAAGACATGATAGGTTACTCTTGTAGGGGGAAAAAAAAACACCATCCTCCATATGGCCTATAAATTAGTTTGACCAAACCATTAGTAAATCAGGCCCTGAGCACACAAAACAAAAAAATAATGGACACTTAAGGTGATTTAGTACAAGTGAAGACTTTTTATTTGTTTGATGCAATCTGTGAGTATGTGGTGCCACTAACCATCATTAAAAGCAAAGTGTACCCTATAAACCAACAGATGCAGTAAACCTTGCAGTTTTTTTTTTTTTTTTTTTTTTTAAGAAAAGATATTGGAAACTTGTGCTGATCATTTTTTATGCTTCATCGAACCTGCTATTTCATTACTAGCCTCGCTCACTAACCAAATCAAGAAACTCTTCCTATATAGGTACGTTTATTTACCTCCTCCATAAGAAGACGGTGAGTCCCCTGACGTTTTAAACCCGACGTTCCCCATGACGTTAGAGTTTGACCTCGGGTAACTAACAACTCACAGAAGTAGAAATCCTGATCAGGATTGCTTTAGCAAAAGCAGGATACAGTCCAAAGGTCACAATCACATACGAACAGGCAATTTTACACCGGACTGAGCTCAGGAAACAAACAGCGGTGGACAAACAGGCTAACAGGCCGCTGGAGGAGAAACTAAACCCAAACAAACAGTCAAAACAGAAAAGGTCGATAAAGAGATAAACATTTCAGGCCGCAAAGTGGAAAAGAATAAATACGACTTCGAAACTCCGTTAGACAGCAAAAGACTTACTAAAACAACAAAGGCAGGCATGCTAATTAGCATAACCGATGCATCCTTACAATGTTGCATATTTATAAAGGCCTCAAAAGGTAACAATTTCTGTCCTCTGTAGCATCTGTGATTGTGATTAAGCATCTGTGATTCGGATTTGGTTCTGCATATAAAGAGAATCCTTTATGCCGTTTGCCTGAACATCCCAACAAAGTGTCCTCTGTGTGTGGAGGACACTCACAGATGGAGCCTTAGCGTTTGATGTAAAATGCATTTCAGTCACGTGAACGAGCAAACTGTGTGTCACATCTCTCAGTATCTTCCTGCACCTCATTATCTAGAGTGTGCGGTGGCCTTGGCACTCATTTCATGCTCCTTCTCTCTCTCTTTCTCTCTCACAAACACACACACACACACACACACTCACTCACTCACACATATACTAACTCACTCAGTCTGAAACACACTCCCAGGCAGCAGAGTAACACCTCTAACAGATGGCAGGCTCTGCTCTCTTCCAGACCTCTGCTCTGCCGCAAACTTTTGTGACTGTCTTTGTCCGTGTGTGTATATGCGTGCGCTTGTGTGTGTGTGTTTATGCACTTTTGTGTTATGAAGTGACACACTCCCTCACAAACGCTCAGTACATCACAGGCTCCTCTGTCAGGTCTTTGGAAGCTTTGTTGTTCCTACTGGACAGGGTCATGATCTGATTAGTTCTTTTCGTGACAAGGGGATAGAAAGTCACGCTCTGATTGACTCTTCCAGGGACGGATGAGAGAAAGTGGACCTTTACTGAATGAACACTTCATTTCCCATAGGGGGTGATGGGGATACGTTGTAACCATGTTTTGATATGCCTGTTTTTTGTCTAAATCACTTTTTAAAAGTGCAGATATTTAAAGATCATTCGGGATAATATAATAGCTTGCAGGGGAAACTGATCCTGAGATCAATTCGGGCGTGTGCACGTTGTTATGAATCAGTGATGGCTCTGTGAAACGTCTGTCCTTTAATAAAATATTTGTTAACGGTACCAGAGTGCATTCAAACTTTAGTTAGCATTGCAGCATCAGTTTTCTATGACGTGGATGGGAAGAACAGACGGTTACAATTCTTTTTTTTTTATTCATGGTTCTACATACAGGACCACCAGGGAAGTTTCATTCAGAACGAGTGGACTTCTGTTTTTGTTCCCCTTGCCAAGGACCAACAGAAAAGCTGTCACTTAATGAGTGTGACCCCATGAGGGGAAAACTATAAAGGCTCCCACTATGTCTCCCCCATCTTCTGGCCATTATTTTCAACCAGAGTGACTCAGGTGGCTGGCGGTTTTCCATTCAGCCGCTTACGTAACTTTCTGCTCCACTTACTTTAATTTCAGCCCATCATGGCAAGTTCCTTAAAGACTGTAAGGTACTGTGCACAATTCCCTTCGATTTCTTCAAATGAAATAAAATATAGATTCAATTTATGTCTTGGGAACAAAAGTTTTACTGTGACAAGCCGAAAGTGCCTTAATTTTAAAATGAGTTGTTTATGCAACAACCTCAGCAGCAACCTCATTTCTTCTCTCGTCTGTTCCAACCACTCCGAATTCAGCATCACCAGTATACCGATCAGCGGCCTGATAACCTGCCATCATCTGCACCTGTTTCTCAGATGGTTCATGCCTTACGTTAGATGTTTGAGTGGTTCATACGTCACTGTGTGGCTTAACACACAAAACAGATTCCACGAAACCGATCATGTACAGGGACCGGACTGAAATTAAGAGCCAAAAACCTGCCGAGCCGCAAGAGTCTTTCAGGAATCATGGAGAAGTATTTCTCAAGCCTACATTAAAAATAGAAGAAAGTCTGGCTCTATGGAAACAAAATATGAAGAAATAAGAGGTGGCTCAAGACTGGTGCGCAGTACTGTATATCAATGTTGATACGAGGGTTCACAATTAATCAATAATAGCACAATATTATTATCACAAGAGCTGTCTGATTTAATAGATTATACAGTTTTAAGCAATCGTTTGATAGTCAGTTTGATTGATAGAATAAATGGTTCAGCTTTTGTTTTATTTATTTAGAATCACGTTTTAAATTGTTTATGTGAACTTTTATCTAAAATGGATGAAATTCTTAACAATACATCACAACCTTTGCAGATAATATAAACTGGTTGCACCTTCCGGGGAAAAAAAAAACATGATCACGTGTTAGTTTTAATTCTTCTTCTTCTTTGGTTTTTTATGAGTAGTTAGTGTGTTACTGCCATCTACTGGCCTGGAGTGTGGAGCAGAAGATTGTCAGGAAATAATTGTTGCCATAAAAAAACAGTCAACAGCACAAGTTACTCATCATTTCAGTGTTTGTTGGATATTTTTATTACTTTAAAAGGTGTCAGAATTATAGCTGTTTGGGACAAATCAGATGGTAGGCTTCAGTGTGCAGTGTTTAGTGAAATCGGACAGGGAATCGCAACAGTCAAAAATCTAATCAAATCGAATTGTCAGTCCACCTATGATTCAATTATTACCATACTGTTAAGGAGCACAATGACTTAAAGTGTTGGTACTGCTACTATTGAGTTTTTTTTTTCTTTAGTGATAATGGAAGAGCTTAAAATGATAATTCTGCAAGATAAGTGGTATGGGAAAAGAGTAAAATGAATTCATTAATCAGGGAATGAATGACTCAGATTTACATCGGTTGCAAAAAATATATATATACAGTATAAGGGGCATTCAAGTCAAACCGGGACTTTTGATTGTGCAAAATGACAACACAATTATGGGAGTAAAAACTTTGTAAGTAATATGTTTATTTCTCTATATAATCCCCTGCTACACTAAAGCACTTATTGGAGCGTTTCACTAGTGCTTGGATACCATCAAGGTCAAAGGCAGTCCAATCGTGGCTCTGGCATTCTGAGAACACTTTCTATAAGCACTAGTGAAAGGCTGGGATACATGCATTAGTGTAGCCTGGGATTATATAGAGAAATAACTCCAGGTTTTTTTGTCATTTTGTACAATCAAAAGTCCCTGTTTGACTTGAACAGAGTTTATTTTCAGATGATAGATAGGTAGACATACAGTATATGTTGTTGCTTCCCAGAGCAAATGATCTTTTTCTTAGTGCCACCCAGGAGGAAGCTATAGCGTTAACTGGTCTACAGATAACGAAGAGCCCTTATGATCCTCTTCTCCTAGCCAGTGAGCTGCCAGCTTGCCATCACTTTCACAAAGCACTTGAAAGACCTCACAGGACACAGGGCTGACCTGGGCATCTGCAAGAGCAGACAGGTTGTTAGATTTATTAATATACCACAACATCCTTGGCAGGAATGCAGGCCATGACATAATTGGTCCTCAGTGCGGTCACTGTGTGCAGACTGATATCGCAAAACTTTTCACTGACTCATCTGGCTGTAATTATGGACAGCATAAAAAAAAAATAATAATAATTAAAAAACTAAAAATGAACATCTTGAATAAAAGTCACTTTATATCTGCCTTTTTTTTTCTTTGCTCTTTGCAATTACTTAGTAGCATCACCTCCAGATCCCACCGCAAGGCCATTGTTTAGCTCTGAGATCAGAGACATTGCACTGCCTTGAGAGAAGCTGGACCAAAGCCTCAAGGTGCACACACACTGCTGCTGACACCTGCTTTTGAGATATGGCTGACAGGTGCTGAGAATTCCCAGTTTCCCGGAGTTGCAAACGAGAGCATCCCAGCCATGCTTCCCATTTTTTTGTTCTTGCTGTGACAATGCAGCAAAGGGAAGCTTACTGTTTCTTTCCTGAGGGGCCTTTTCTTTGTGGCCATGTCTGCTGTTCACTTCACTCCCTGCTGTGACCAGACACAGTCAATGGAAGGATAATAAATTGTCAGCAGTATTGACAGAGCCTACGAGCTTCACACTTGGCTATTAGTATCAGACTGCAGTTTGGTCAAGGCTCTGTAAGTGCTTGTCTGAGAAGCTCCAGTCCCAAACAATCTGGGCATTGATCATTGTCCATCATCCAACAGTAGCCAGGCCGGGCAAAACAAACAGCTTATTATCCTGCTTCAAAATACAGAGGAGTGGGAAAGTTCAACAATTTATATAGAGGTTTGAAAATATGGATTTAAAGAATAATAAATTGAAGTACTTTGCTACTGTAGATGCAGACTAAAACAGTGAGCCACGTGTCAAAAGTTCGGCTTTGGGCCATGGCGTGATAACTTTGTTTCTTTTTTTTTTTTCCTTATCATTCTTAATTATTTGCCCTTTTCACAGGAAAGTGTAGAATAAACCGGTGTGTATTTTACTCCACTCACTCACTCATTGTGTACCCGTCTATCCGGGAAGCCTGGAGCCTATCCCAGGGGACTCGGGACACGAGGTTAGGTATACCCCAATCTATCGCCCCATAGGCACCCAGAGGAAACCCACCAACATGCAAACTCCATGCACACAGAGTCGAGGTGGAACTCGAACCCTCGACTCTGGAGGTCCGAGGCCACAGTGCTAACCACTATACCAATGTGTATACCGTACTCTGTCCTGAAAGTCCTGATACACACCTGCCTGCCAGGTATGAAATATCTCTGTCTCTATTTATCACATGCACATAAAAAAAAAGGATTTATATGTCCATATTTAATAATAAATCACACAACTTACTATTCACAGCCAATCAGTGCTGCTAGTTTAATTAAAGCTATGGGCTTTTTAATACACCAGGCTAAGGCATCATCTGAACTTTATGAGGAGGGAGAGCTCAATGAATTGAGATAGCACATATTTTAACACAAGAGTATGGCGTGAAGAGACACAGGCCAAGATGTAGTTGTACGTTTGATTGTCGTATAGCGAAATGTCTTCTGATGGATGTGCTTCCTGCTGAAGGTGCTAGCATACATTAGCATCATGAATAAGTGCTAGTGGATGTGGGTGTCATGAGGGAGATGACGGTAACTCCAATTAAATGCTAGCTGACACTACTCTGTCACTCTCTCTTAGAACACACACACGCACACACACTCAGAGTTGGTCAATCCTACATTATGAGCTCTGCTTTAGTCTGTATTTTTCAATCTCTTTCTCCCTGTCCCCCGTTTTTCCAAATGCTAATGACGGATTAGCTGCTGCTCTGGCCTTGGGATTTTCTCGCCTTTCTTAGCGCACTCTCTCTCTCAGGTCTCTTTCTTATTCGTTTCCCATCCCTCTGGCCCTCAGTCCCCCTCTATTTCCTCTGGGAATTCAAAGAACCTGAACTCAACCCACAAAAGGACAATTCCTTTTTTTTTTTTTTTTTTTTCCTCTGAGGGTTGCATTTTTCTATTTTCCACTTCACAAGTGTTTATAAAAAGAACTCTCGCTTCTCACTGGCCGTGTAAGCCACCTGCTCGCTTTGCGTACCTCCTCTGATTCAGTTGCCATGGTGGCGAGAAGCGGAGGCGAGTGCCTAAGAGGTATGGGAAAAGATTTGGGACAAACAGCGACGGTATTGTCCGAGCTCAATCGTTTCCCTGAGGTCAGTGGAGACTTCAAGGCATCGAGTCGAGGTTACGGAAAGGTCAGAGAGAGGGAGGAGAGCCCAGTAATGCTGCAGCGAGGGTAACCATGGAGATGTTCTCAGCCTCCCTCTTATATTCATATTGAAACAAAGTGGAAGTACGTTAGTGCATTTAGATGGATTTTTGCGATTGAATCCGAGTGAAAGCTGAGACGCACATCTGTATGTTGTAATAGAGGAGCTACCGGTGGGACCCGGGGTGCCAGATATTTTAGAGACATCACGGACTTACGTAAACACATGCACTCAGGAAATGCATACAGAGAAGAGAGTTCTCCATCGTTGTGATCCCCCCCCCCCCCCCCCCCCCCTCTCTGTCTCCCTCTACGGAGAGCAGTAAAAAATGAAAATGCACTGCAGTCTTTATGGGTCTGGGTGATTGGATTTGCATGGCGCTGAGCCAGTCTAAAAACACACACACACACACACACACGCACACGCACACACACGCAAACCCGAAAGAGAATCAGTAACTCAAAATCAACATGGCAGTTTTATTGGAGTGCATTTTGAGTGTCTAAACCGAACAACCATTTTCAGCAGCGCCGCCCTTCTGCTCTCTTTCTCTTTCTCTCTCTCTTTCTCTCTCTCTCTTTCTCTCTCTCTCTTTCTCTCTCTCTCTCTCTCTCTCTCTCCACAAATAGATAGATGCAAAAGGAAGGAAAGAAAAATTAGAAAACAGTCATGAGGTTGCCGCTTCAAACATCACACACATGCACACACAAGACACACACATAGATGTTCAAGATGAACATGAGACAAGGATGTTCAAGGAAAACGAGGACTCAATTAGCTAGATTAATTCGCGAGTGGAAAACTCATCCGGACAGGATAATCTGCCGCGTCTCTTGAGAAGACGTCGTTCAGATCGGAGCTGAGAAAGCAAAGCTGGATGTAGTGTCTGTGCAAAGTTTATGAAGATATCATGCATTGTCTTAGCTTTTTTTCTTTTTTGCCTACGGCTGAATCCCGTCTTCAAAAAAAAAAACTCTTCCCTTTTCTGTCTTTATTTTCGAAGGCTGTGACATTTAATTATGTGCAGTTCTGACTGAGTGAGTGACTTTTCCATATCAATAAAACAGGCTGTATTTCCTGACATTTCATATCGGCCAGCATGCACACACACACCCACACACTTTCTCTCTCTCTCGCTCTCTCTCTCTCTCTATCCTACACACACACACACACACACAGATCTACACAGACTGAACACCTTTCCTATGCATACACTCCCACGCCTACATGTGCTGACCCTGGAGAACTGCGCTGTCTGTACTCTACAGCCTCGTCTTATTGGTGCAGAGCCTAGTCTTTGCCTTCTTTAAAAATTAAGGAGCTAATATTTTAGTTATACACGTTGAAATTAAACCAGTGGGCATCGATATAGCTTTTCGTTTAGGCTGTTAAAAAAATAAAAATAAACACCTCATTTTACATCGCTCACTTTGGTTATGATGATTTTATTGGTAAACACTCACTCTCATCACTCATCGTCTAGACCATTTTTTCCTGTAGTTAGAGTGGCAGAGGCCTGGGGCCTATCCTAGGAGATGGGGTACACCCTCGATAGGGTGCCAGTCTATCGCAGGGCAAACACACTTACACTACGGGCATTTTGGGAACACCAATTAGCCTAATCTGCAGGTCTTTGGACTGTGGGAGGAAACTGGAGTACCCGGAGGAAACCCAACAAACTCCATGCACACAGAGATGAGAATCGAGTCTGGCCGGGAATCGAACCCAGACCCTGGAGGTGCAAGGCTAACCACTACACCACGTGCTGCCTATTGGTAAACTATACATCAGTATATATAAGAGTACATAGAATTATTTTTCAATAAGTCAATCACAGAGCTAGAGAAAGTGAAGGTTAAGGATTTTGCTTAGGGGTGAAACAAAATGGATTTTCCTGGATTTTGTGCTTTAAATATTCATACCTGTATTCAGATTTAAACTGCGAGTGGGAATGGTTTAGCCCAGAGGTTTTGTCGTCGTCATCGTCTATATGTCCTGTATTCCCGGTGCAGGGGCCTGGAGCTTATCCCAGGAGACGAGGCGGGGTACACCCTGGACGGGCTGCCAATCCATTGCAGGTCCCAGAGTTTTTTTTTATGTACGGTGTATATATATATATATATATATATATATATATATATATATATATATATATATATATACAGTATGAACCATAATATAATAACCCTTAAACATTACTAAGAAAAAAAACCCATAAATAATGCAATTCACACAACAGAACATTATTCCACTCCTGAACTTCTTCAGCACTTCCTTAAGCACAGCTCCTTTACCCAGGTTTATAATTGGCTTTAACCAAACACACCGTGGCACTTTCTCGAAAACTTTCTGCCTAATAGGAGCGATGATGTTTTTATAGTTGACAACAGCAGACGCCTCATAATATTTGAGCACATATACTTCACTTCCATTGGATCAGAACGGATCAGGGAAGATCACCGGACAGGCCCGCGGAATCCGTTACAGTGCATCAGGGTAGAGTCCTTTATGCTGTCTTGCACGTCGATTTTATTTCTAATAAGGATGGAGCGTTTTTACTTAGACATTATTACAAAAAAATCTGTGCAGTGAACATGCATAGCCTGGAGGGATCTGAATAAAAAGGTGCATTCCGACATATGGAGCAGTTTCACTTTAAATGAAAGAATAGTTCCTTGGTAAATTCTGTAAGCTCACAAAGGAAGCACAAACCAAACATAATAAAAAGAAATAGTGCAGCGTTACATTAATGTTTAAAACTCCTGCTTTTGTGGATTTTTTTTGGTTGCATTATGTGGAATCTCAGTCTTGATGCGCATTTCCAGTGAAACTTTCTCACATAGCTTTACAAAAAAGAAAGAAAATGAACAACACCGAGTGGGAAATGAATCAAGGAATGAATGAATGAATGAATGAAAGATCAAAACAGTGCCGTAGGTCAAGGTTTAAGGGTTCAAGTCCCTCTCTGGTCTGTGTGTGTGTGGAGTTGATACTGTATGTTCTTTCCTGTGCTTAATGGGTTTCCTCCGGGTTCTTCCCATGCAGATTAGATTAATTGGCATTTCCCGAATTGAGTGAGAGTGTGTGTGCATGGATCGAAACCCTGTCCATGGCGTACTCCGCCTCGTGCCCCGTGTCCCCCGGGACAGGCTCCTAGCTTCCCTCCACTGTACATTGTAAGTGGTATAAAGAGCGAGTGAGTGAGATTAAACAGAGCAGCTCCTATTCATGTCTGTATTTGTATCTGTTGAATCTGAATAATGTATTAGTGTTCAGTTACAGTCCTACTCATTGGGCTCAAGGGCACAGAAGCATCTCTCCAGCAGACCTGCGACCTTCTGGCCACTAGTACAGCGCTCTCACTGCCAAAACAGCACAGCGTCAGAGCATGAATGTGTTTCTGAAGTAATAATTGTTCCCGGCTTCACAGCAAACGGAAAACAGTTCAATGACATTATACTGTACATTACTGCGCTGACCCTACTGTTGCCCGAGAGGCTGTGCGTAGAATTCAGTCATTCATATTCGCTCGGTCTTTATTAGCAAAGCGCTTGTTTTTACATCAAAGGTAAAGCGAGAACGTGAGAGCCCGGAGGAGAAAGATGAGTAGTTGTAGACGGAAGGGTGGGACAACCCACGGGGAAGGAATGACCTACAATTAGTGACAGTAGCGTGATAGCTCATGGCCGGCAGCGGTTGATTAGCATATTTCATAATTGATTATGGAAGTGCTTTAGAGGACAGGCGTTTATTCAGCACTCAGTAAGGCCAATTGAAAGAAGAATTAGCGAGGAAACAACTGGAAAGCAGATCTGCGCTTCGCCTCTGTCCGCCCCGGCCGATTCTTTCGCTCCTGAATTATGCAGTTATGTAAATGCTGACTTTGGATTTCGTGGAGAAAATCCAACCTCATATATTGAATCTGACCTTGGGGACAGCTTTTTCAACTGTCTTCTTTTTCTTCTTCCTTACAGATATACCTGTCAACTGTCCACATTGCACAACCCCCCCCGCCCCCATCACTTATGCAGTGTCTCAATGCCCTCTCAAACTGATCTCTCAAACTATACACCCTGTAAAGCTTAATATAATCATGCAGCCTTAGTTCTGAAACCATGAATTTCTATTTTCGACATTCTTTCCACACTTGTTGATGATCTAAGAACTCAAATCATTACACGGTGTGTATCGTATGTGGTGCTTTTCTACAGCCTCGTTATCCATACAGTATTTAAAGGCAGTTCGCATCTACCAGAGTTTCTATACGCCAATTAAGAGTCAAACAGTTCATTTATTTGGAATTGCATTTTACAAATGAAGGGTTCTGGTAAACCTGCAGTTTAAATTGACGTGGTGTTTCTCATCATTGCTTACGGATTGATGTTGCCCTCTGTCTCCTCTGTTGATTATCTCAGTTACAGGCACAAAACTCTGAACAGGTTGTTTTTTTAATAAAGTTCACTTTCATTTCGCGTTTTAAAAGGATTCCACACACACACACACACACACACACACTAGTCTGAATGTCTAGGAAAGCATATTATATTTATGATTAACGTTTATGTTGAAAGGGCATGCAGTTAGTGTATGAAATGGCGACAGCAGTCACCTCCATGAACTTCCACACACCACGGAACATCATTGTCAACACACACACACACACACACACACAAACAAGAAAATATATGTTGTAATGAAACGTGCTGTACGGGGGAAAAGGTTGAAGGGGAAAAAATGGAGAGAAATTAAGCAATAGAGAAGGCAGGAGGAACGGTGATACCTCCAATGTGGCTGGATGTGTTGTACAGAACAGTGTGTGTGATGACAGAATTCTCTCTCTAAAGAGACATGAAATATATTATATTATTGTTGTTCATCTTCTTCTCCATCTTTTTTTGTTCTTCGTCATCATCACTTTCTTCACCTTCTTTCTCTTCTCGTTCTTTTTCTTGTTCATCATCATATTCGTCAACTTCTTCTTGTTCTTCTTTTAATTGTTCAACATTATCTTCTTCTTCTTGTTCTTGTTCTTCTTTTTCTCTTTTTATCATCTTCATCATCTTCACCTGCTTCAAGTTTTCCTTGTTCTTGCTATTCTTCATTATCTTCATCATCAAAATTATTATTTTATTATTTTAGATTTTATTTTTAGTTTTTTTCTTCCTGTTTATCATCATCATCATCATCATCATCATCTTTTGGCAATTCTTGTTTTTTTTTTCTTTTTTATCTTCTTCATCATCTTCATTTCCAGCTTTTTGCTCTTGATTTGCATGACACCGGGTTACTTCAAAACCATCACCATTATCTGCTAATCATGTGGTGATCCATCGACACTTTATTGCTCTGTGCACCTTGGTAAGAACAGGCCACTGCGTGCGCTATTTGCAAAAGAAGCGTGGACCCTGCAGGTCGCTACTCGCTAGGTCGTAAATTTTCACTTTTTCACACATGCAAATAAATACCATAAAGCAAGGATACCTTAAAAACTATAAACCCCAGTAAACAGTTATTTATAAAACAAAGTCAGTATTTTATTTGACGACAGTTTTATAAGGAAATTTGTGCAGTTTTATGGGGAAAATAGCCAAGTTTTACTGTGCGTCCCACAGAACCACCCACAGTTCATCTTCTTCTTCTTCTACTTGCACTTCTAGTTCTTCTTTTTCTTGTTCATCTTCTTGTTCTTCTTTTTCTTGTTTATCATCATCATCATCATCCTCTTCTTTTTGCACTTCTTGTTCATCATCATTTCCTTCTTCTTTTTGCACTTCCTTTTCTTTTTTTTTGTTCATTAACATCATCATATTCTTTTTTACTTTGTTTTTGTTTTTCTTGTTCAACATCATCATCATCATCATCATCTTTTTCTTCTTCTTTTGCACTTTTTGTTCTTTTTCTTGTTTATCATCATCTTTTCCTTCTTCTTACACTTCTTGCTCTTTCTCTTGCAAAACCCAGCAGCTTCCATTCTGTCAAAAAAGTGGTTGCTTATATAATATGATGCTTTCTTTTCTGTCATACAGATATTTTTCTGTAACTTTTAATATTGTGGTGTTTTTGCACTCAAATAGTAAAATAATCATAAAGTTTTAAAAAATCTATAACAAAGTTTGTACTGAAAACATTGAGTGTCTAAGATTTGCGCAGTACTGTATGTTACTTAGCTGGGACACAAGGATGGAACATGATTCAGTCACAAATACAGTAATTACACTACAGCATAACAAAGTAGTTGTGTAGTTCAGCATCCTTTTAGCACCTCCCTAGCTTCTGACACACAAAACCAGGACTGGAGGGTGTCCTGTACAGTGATTATAAACGAGAGCACCTGACCTTGGGAGTCAAGTGAAGGGAGTGATGTCCATCACAAGGCAAATGCAGATCTCTGCAGCACAAGATGGGGGAGTGAACTTCTCCAGGCTGCGGAAACGGTGCCCCCGAGAGCGGGAAGGGCACAAGTAGCAGGAAGGCAAGAAGCCAGGATGATGCTGATCGACTAGCAGGGAAGCAGAACAACAAACGTGGAAGGGAGCAAGGGAGGGAGGGAGACACTCTCAGGATGTCAAGAATGTAGAGCGATGGTCACCGGAAGGTCAGGGGACAAGGTGGAGCTCTCCGGATGGCAGGGAGGCTGGGTGTTGCCCGCAGGGTTATACGGAGTGGTGTTAAAAATGGGCAGGGTGGCAGGGTACAGACCTCCTCGCCAGTGTCAGAGAGGTCACCTCTGACTCAAGCTTTTGGTCTGGTCTGCTGTGAGAGCTGCAGTGGGTGCTCAGCTTCATGCATGTCTTGTGGCAGATATACTATAGCTGTGACCCACTAGCTATAGTATATCTATCCATGCCCCCTCCCCAACCCATGACTCGCAGTCGATGAAGAGTTGGTCTACAGTATCTGCCTCCGATTCTCTAGCCCCTGCTCCCAGTGTGCCCACACAAACATCACTGTCTTCCCTCAGCTCCTCCTGGAGCTTCTTCAACAGAAAAGCATCTGCAGCATTAATTCTGAAGGTCTCTCTTTCTTTTAAAGGTGTGGATGGATACAGGTGCAGATCCTCTCTAATCAATATAGTGCAGACAACAATACTGTACACGTAATACGACCAAACAATAAACACGGGCTGTGGTAACTTGGCTGGGACACAAGGACTATGAAGATGATTCAGTCACAGTGTAACCAAAGCGAGACAAAGCCACAGAGCAAAACAGAGCTTAGATAGAGACATAAGTCAGAAACAGACCAGGTGCACTTGATTACATACATGTGCTGACTGATGGGGAGCGTGGTCTGGCACCCTTCTGGTGAAGTACGCAGAATTTGGCTTATGTTTTCTGGATACTGACAGTTTTCCTTTTCCTTATAAACGTATAAAATAAATGAATATCCATTTGATTAAGACATGAAGGTCAGCTCTTCATGAAGCTCCATGATGAAACTGGCTCTCATGAAGACCATCTCAGGAAAGCAAGACCAAAACTTACCTCTGCTGCAGAGAAGTTCATTTAGGGTTTCCAGCCTCAGAGATCACCAAATAACAAACAGCACCTCAGGTTAGAGCCGGTATGAAGGCGTTACAGAGTAGCAGACACATCTCAATATCATCTGTTCATAGGAGATTCTTGCAACTGAGATTATTGCATATTTTTGATGATCTCAACAATGTAGAAAGAAATATAAATCGGGATGAGGAGGTATACCCTATGTGTGGGAAACACTGATATAGCATTTTGCTAACTTTTGAGCCCTTTTCCCCATTTCTTCATATTATGTAAATTAAGTTGTTATACTGTAACAGGCTGAAGTTGCAATTTATAAATTGTTTGTCTATGTAACATCCTGAGCAGCAACCTCATTTCCCTTCTCGTCCATTCCAGCCACTCAGCATTCAGCATCACCAGTGTACAGTACTAATCACCAGCCTGATCATCTCTCATCATCTGCACTTATTTCTCACTGGTTCATGCCTTAAATGAGAGGAGTTTTTAATGCTTCAGCGAGTCATAGCTCTTTGTGTGGCTTAACTCACGAACGCCTTCCTCTGAAACTGCTCAGGTACTGGGCTGGTTCAGTCAGTACTGGACTGAAAATGAGAGCCAAAAAGTCCTTCAGGAAACCTGAAGAACTATTCCACAAGACTTCATTAAAAATACAAGAAAGTCTGGCGCTTTGGAAGCCACATATGACTCAAGACTTCTGCACAGTACTTTTATATATATATATATATATATATATATATATATATATATATATATATATATATATATAATATGTGTGTGAGTGTATACACACACACACACACTTATTTGATCATCTCTCACACTCACATACCGGATGATAGATGGCTCCTGACATGATGCAGTGGTGAGGATACTGTACCTGCAAAAACTGGAAATAGTTGTACTGGTTAAAACCTGTCTCTCCTAGGAACCAGTTAAACTTTCGTGCAAAGAATAACTTTCTGTACACCATGTGGTCATTATACACAGAAAAGTCTGAAAAGAATAAATTAACATTTGAGCTAATACATAATGAGAATTAAGTTTAAACATGCAGAATAGCAGAAAATAAGTTTTTGTATGAAGAAAAGGGCCTAAATGATCCTCTCAAATTTCTATTCAGTCCATTTTTCTTTCTGTATCACAAGTAATTTTCTCAACGTTAGAAAAACCTTCTCCTTCTTTTATACTTAAATTGAGCTTTCATTCTATTCTTCCTTATCCTCTATCTCTGCCTTTATCTCCGTCTCTAAACTCTGTTTTTCCTTCTCTCTATATTTCTCATTGTAACGCTCATTGTTGCTATTATTCATGCGTGCGCTGAAGGTGCTGAGGTCCAGTTCTTCTGTTTGGAAGTTCAGTGGCTGAACTTCGGTGGACTAGTTTAGCCATTTTTGGGTTACTTTTCTCCAAAAAGCGTTCAGTTGTATTTTGCATGGTCGTTGTCACCATGCAGCTTTACAGAATCAAAAAGGAAGTTAGGGAAATTAGATTAAAATGTGTAAGAAAATAATGTATAAATTCAAATGATCAGATGTTCCCTGATGGGCAAGCCGAGGGTGACGTTGGCATGGACTCCCTTAGATGGCAATCGGAAGAAACCTCCGAAGTCAGGAACCAGACTCAACATGGAACCCGTCCCCATTGGGATTATATCAGATAACAGAAATAAACACATAAAAATCCTGTAAGATACTGAAATGTAGAGAGAAGCTTGTTGAGATGTCATATTTTTATCTTAAAGAACTAAACAAATCAGTTACTTGTGGTGAGCCTTATTATGTAAGTCGGTTTTGAGTCATAATGTGACTCATACATCTCCTCTGCATGTCTGTGGACACTGGGAGCAAACCAGACTACCTGGAGAACAGGGAGAACATGCAAACCCAGAACACACACAGAGACGAATGCGGGACCCGAACCCTCGGCGTTCGAAGCCACTGGTTAGCCTTGTCGTCTTACACCTCCAGGGTTGAGGGTTCGAGTTCCACCTCAGGTCTGTGTGTTGTGGAGTTTGCATGTTCTCCACGTGCTTGGTGGGTTTCCTCCGGGTACTATGATTTCCTTCCACAGTCTGTGGGAGCCCCTAGTGTGTGTAAGTGTGTGTGTGTGTGTGTGTGCCCTGTGATGGATTGGCACCCTGTCCAGGCTTCAAACAGGAAAAGTGCTATAGAAAAAGAACAAGAGAGCATACATTCCAATGTTTCCTAAAAGGAGATTTGCAAGCACACTTACATGGACTATTGTTGACATTCTCTCAGGAGCGCCCCCATGTGTAAAACAGCGTCCTTGGCGTTATAGTGAAAGAAAAGTCTTGGTTATAACTCCGTGTTTGTGCGAGAAGGCCGTCACTTGTGTGCTTGATCTTTAACTGTGCTAAAAATGTTTAAAGAGTCTTGGAACAGTGACATAGTCATAGGGCAAGTGATCTTTATCTACTGAGCAACACTAACATCTAACATCTGTGCGCGTCTGAGAAAGCCCTGTGGATGGTAAATTGAAAAACTAATCTATAAAGTCCAGCTGCTTATCTTCCTATTGGCATGTGATTTTGTACTGGGGGTTTTATTTCGGGGCATTGATTATTAATTCTTCACACTTCTTTTCAAGCATGGTTGAGTCAATAGCACTAGAGGATGGAAGAGGGTTATCAGGTCCAATAATGATCCTGGTTTTGTTTTTTTGTTTGTTTGTTTCTCCCTAAGAAATAACTCGGTGGCTTTTTTTTCTACACCATATTTCTATTTTCATACACGGATACGAAGCCAAACAAAAACCTGATTTTGCAGTCAACATTTGTTTCACGGCTCTATGGTTTCCGTATTTATCTAAACACAACAATAAGTCATGTACTATTGTCCTTATCTGCAGCACGGAAGCGCATTTACACAAAAACCATTTATCTCCAGAAACATTTATCTTCTCCTGGATAATGCAAGACTTCAAACAAGCTGCACTGCCCATACAGCAGCTACAGAAAAGAAATTGTTTGTAAATACCAAAATGATCAATTGCAAAAGTACTTGCAAAAAAAAAAAAAAATCTAATCTAATGGTTTATAGAGTGCTGTCTGTTTTCACACGGTATACAGTATATCCTCTCTCTCTCTCTCTCTCTCTCTCTCTCTCTCTCTCATGCTCTTCTTTAGTTTTGGCGTCTATTCTACGTTGTAGGTAACACGGGAATAGTGCTTTGTACTTTTTGTGAGTGTGTGCATATTTTCCATAAGAAAAGCAGCGAGAGTCATTTGATCTGTAACAGGATTATTTCTCCATTTCGTCTTGATTTTATTTATTTAGTATCCTTCTTTTCTGCTGTGGCAAACTTCTAGCGAGCATTTTAACCACTTACTCACACACCTTTAACTGCATGTATGTCTATGTGTAAATGCATGTGCGAGTGTGGGTGCGTAAAGTACAATTGATTAGCTTTCCACAGATTAATCGATGGTGCGTCTGCTAGGACCTAAATTGGCAAGTCCATCATTCCTACAATTCCAATCTCTGGGCTAAAATTGTCATTCTTCTATCACACTCTCTCTCTGACTGTCTCTCTCTCTCTCTCTCTCTCTCTCTCTCTCTCTCATACACACACAGAGGCACCCTGTGTGTTTTTTTACAATGCATGTTCACTTGAAGGAACGTAAAAGCAGTTTCGTTCCACTGAAGAGCTGAAAGATGTGTATTTATCTGGCAGATAAATGGATTAACACTCGTTAAGTCTTTGTCAATATCCACTCAGTGAGATGAGAACCCAGGCTGCTGTCCTACTACCACAAATAACATAGCACTGCTTGAAGATTTTCTTATAGATGTGTGCGTGTGTGTGCATCTGTACGTATTAGGCCTCCGTAATATAGTTATTGAAATATGTATAAAATAAGTATGCAAATGAGCACAGTTTTTTTTTTTTTTGCTTTGCGAGCTCTCTGACCCATCTCAGAGCACTCGGGCATGATGGTTTTGTATAATTAGAGATGTTAATACTGTAGGTGAATATGTAGAGTTAACTTCCTTGACCCTTAATGAAAATGGGAAGAAGAAAAAAAAATTATATGCGAAAGGGCAATAACATGTGCGAGGCAAAAATCAACATAAAGGACTGCATTTATCTCTTTTATTTGTCGGTTATTTACCCATGGCATTGCATCTTCAAATTCAGGGCAGCCCATGGCACATGGCACTGGGACCCATACGCAGGCCACTGATGTAATCCAGCTTTGACTTGCCCTGATCGCTCTGCAAAACGAGACACCACTCATTTGTTTCATGATCCAAAACCAACTGCCTTTACAAAAAGGATATTATAAATAAATGGACAGGAAAGGGGAAACAACAAGAAGAAAATGTATATTAATTATATAATGCGTATCTACCTGTATCTACAGTATATAATAACTTTTTCTGCATAAATGACATTTTCATTTCAGTTGACAGTTTAATAATTCTGCTCAACTGGGCTGCATTTCAGTTCCGCCTTTTGATGGACAAATCACAGACAGAACCGAATTCTCTTTAACCGATTATAACACCGAAGATAAATTATTTATTTATTAACCTCACACATTCCCCTCTTTTTGTGCTTTTGTGTAAAAAACATAATAAAAATCATCTGATCGTATCAGTAGTATTAGGGAAATACAACCTCATACAAACAATATAAAAATAAATTTCACTGCGCCATTATTTATGTATCAGAAATGAAGAAAAGATAAAAGCCTTGATCAAAAGATCAAAAAGTAATCATTTCCTGTATGACTTAATCTGTTTCACACATTATTGTGGAGGAATATTCCAAAACCTTGATTCTTTAATTTCAGCCATTGCGATGTTCCGTAGATGTTCCGTAGATGTACAGTACCAGCGTGCTGCAGATCATTGTCCTGTTGAACGATTCGATTTGCCCAAGCTTTAGCTGCCGGACAGATGGCTTCACATTTCCCTCCAGAATACTCATGGTCGACTGATATTTACTGAAATGTGGGACAAACAACTCCACTTGGGTCTCGTCTGTCTATAGGACATTGTTCCCGAAGTCTTGTGCATTGTTCAGATGCAGTTTTATGAACATTAGGCATGCTTTTGTGTTCTTGTTAAAAGGAAGACGTTTCTAATGACAACCCTTTCAAACAAACCATATTTGTTCGGTCTTCTTCTAATTGTGCTGTCCTGGACGTTAACATTTAGCATGCTCATGCTCAGTGAGGCCTGTAGGGGGCCTTGTTGTTTTTTGTGTTTCTATAAGCATTGCACGGTCTAACATTAGGGGTGAATCTGCTGCGAAGATTCTCTTGTCTGGAATGCTTTTCACTTGTGAATAAAAAACTCTTCGGAAATGGTTTTAAAATCCTGTCTATATTGATGTGCAGCGACAGTTGCTTCACTAAGACTATTGCATATGTCTTTGCCTCTTGGCGTTATGCTAACACACACCTGAACGCCCCAGGCCAGCAAACCAGCAAAAAAAAAAGTGTGCTTTTATAGCGCGCACCTGCTGATGATCAATTAATCACGGGCTGATAATTAGCAGCAACTTACCCACTTAAATCTCTGAAGGCAATAAGGGGTTACTTAGTATAGCTTGTATGGTTTTTTTATTGGCTTTATTTTTGTTAAATAAATAATAGCATGGTGAAAAAGGTATTTTTAATGGTCAATTGTCCGAGGTTATATTTGCCCAATACTGCGACCCGCTATAGTTAGATGATTTTATTATGTTTCTACACGAAAGCATATGGAATTAAAAGAGACTGGGCCAACAACTCGAACTCTTATGAACGCCCAAACATGGCAGATTGTTTTGTGCTGCGTGTTCTGATTGCTTTCTTTTTGCGGCCAGTGTTCGTTTTTTTTTTTAGCAATTTGAGTTACATTGGCTTTTCAGTGGGATCGAACTGGATGGCCTGGCCTTTCATCACCACAGGCATAAATGAGCCTTGGGTGCCCATGATCCTGTCACCAGTTTACTGGTATATAATTGATAATCAATGTTATTCAGTTCACCTAGCGGTGGCGTTAGTGTTGTGGCTAATCGGTGTAAAGTGTTATAAAGAGGGCTTAGGCACACAATATGTCCTCAAGTGCTAAGAGATCCAATGTGGATCCAACAAGTCACATGCAAACCATACCATCTAAAGAATAAACATGAGGGCCATTAAAAAAATTGTAAAACAGACAAGGCAAAATACACGAACAATCCTAAAAACACGTCAGAACTAACAAGAATGTGAAGAAACTCTAGGGCTACCTCTGCACCTACCCAATCCACCATGCATTACTCATACCAGTTAACGCGGGAGTAAGCAATTCTAGAACAATAGATCTTTTCTCACCCTCGTTAGTCACTTTAATCTAAGCCACTGACTCTTGCTACTGACTCTTGTTTTTGATGCTGTGGTTGTGTGCTCGCTAAATTACATTTGATGTTAATCCAGGTCAGCTAGCCCAGTCGTTTGTGCCGCTGCCTTGGCAATATGCATCCATGATCCATTTAGCGGCTGAGCTTCTGAAGGAGCACTGAAGGGATGGGCCTATTTGATTGGCTGTTGAATGCAAACATCAACAGTCTTTCTCCAGAAAAGCTTGCTGACTCTTTAAGCAGGAAATGATAGCAGCGGTGCAAAACACGACTGAGGCTGCTCCCTGGTGATTATGTAATTACAAAGTGAAGATACTTAGCTGTAATATGAGGCAAAACTTGCCAAAAAAAGTTCTTCAGGAAGTCTGGGGAAATACTCTTCTATACCACATAAAAAAATAATAAAAAAATAAATGAAAAAAAATACAAGGAGGTCTGGCCCTTTAGAAGCAAAATGGGAAGAAATGAGGAGTGGCTCAAGACTGTTGAACAGGACTGTATAGGGATGGGAACCGCGAGTATTATCTGGGTATCTATTAAACCCAGGTGCTGATTCCATCTGTATTACACACACACTCACTCATCCTTCATCGTCTCTACCACTTCATCCTCTATACAAGGGCCTGGAACCTATCCCAGGAGACTTAAGGCATCCAACCTAAACAGGTTGCCAATCTGTCTCAGGACACACACAATAGGCAGTTTGGGATGACAATTAGCCCAACCTGCATGTCTTTGAATTGTTGGAGGAAACTATAGTACCCCGAAGAAACCCACCAAGCACAGACCACAAGGTGGGAATCGAACCTGGACCCTTAAAGTGCAAGGCCAAAGTGCTAACCGTTAAGCCACCATACTTCCATTGTGTTAAAGGCAATACTAAATACTATTAAATAGTTTAGAGTGCGCCACCTACAGTATAGGATCATAGTGCACTGACTGCAACAGTTAACTATTTCAAACGCAAAGAAAATTTGATTAAATTTCAAATGTAATTAAAAAATTTATATACAGTGCATGTTTAGCCATCCAAGGGAATCATGACATGTAACTGAACGGATTCTTCTCCTATTTCTAGTAGTGTATATCTTTAGTATTTGCCATCAATCGCATCAAAATACAAACCCACTGATCTCTTCTTTGGCCTTGAGTCGATGTAAATAGGAATGCAATGTTTTTATTTATTTATTTCAGAATACATAAAATGTATTCCTAAAGACAAGTAGGGAAAGAAACTGACGAAGATTGACAAGGTTGAAGGGGAGGTTAGGCGTTAAGAAGAAAGCAAGAGGGAGTTGTTTAAGCTCCTGATGCTAAATTTCATGAGTATTACTCATACAAGATATAAAGTAAACAGCCGTATTATCCTCCAGTTAGGGATGGAGTAGAGTTTGATTTCTTTCCCATAACAAAAAAAAAAAAAAAAATATATATATATATATATATATATATAAATAAAATACTGTTTGTGCCGTCAAATGCAGCCTAGGATATTAAACATGTAAGAGCAGCTACAGAGCCGAATCTGAGTCTTTCTGATTGCGTCACATGAGACCTAATAGTCTCTGAAGTAGGTGTGTTTGAATGACATATTTAGGTCCTGTAACTAAAGAGGAGGTGTCAGTGTTCGACTTTGCCTCGGTATCTCTTCTTGATCTGTGTCTCTTATAAGTGAAGACATAGTATTTATAAGAGAAGGGGGAGTGTGCCTCCATCAAAACACTTGGCCATGCACATTAATTGATCAGGGTTATTCTTCGCTGCTCTAAAAATTCATGATGAAGAGACATTTTGGGGGCATTAAAAATTCTCCCGGGGAGAGTTCGTCAGCCCGAGCCCCCGACACACACTCATAAAACTGATAGTGATTAAAGACGGGGTTTAATAGTATCAGAGAACACATGTTTTACGATGTCACAATGGAGAATAGCCTAGACAAACCCATACCTGCCACACTGTGTGTGTGTGTGTATGTGTGTGTGTGCGTGTGTGTGTGTGTGTGTGTGTGTTTTGGGGAAGAGGGGCATTGGATCAGAGTGGATTAGCGGTAATCCTGGGCAGAGAGATTCCCTTATGGAGGTGTTATGAGCAGACAGGTTTTAAATCGAAACCTTACACACACGTACACACACATACACACACACACATACACACACACAGAAAATGCAAAGCTATTGCTCTTTAACACTGCAATGAAACTGGATGTTAACCTCTATGAGGTTTGCTACGAGTAACACACACACACACACACACACACACACACACACACACACACACACACACACACACACAAAGCCATTGCTCTTTAACACTGCAATGAAACCGGATGTTAACCCTCTATGATGTCTGCTGCTAAGAGGACGTGCACACAAACACACACACACACACACACACACACACACACACACACACTGTTTTTTCTGTCTTTGTAAAGTGAGTCCAGAGACATAATAACGTTGTGATTCATGTCCCCAAACCCTAACCCTTACCCCACTAACTAAAAAATATAAACCAAAGAAAAAAATGATAAAAAAGTAAATAAAAAATTTTGTAAATACCTTGTGAATGTGATGACGTCTAGCAAGTTCTCCCAAATCTTAAGGGAAAATTATTCCCACCTTTAATGTATGCACACACACACACACACACACACACACACACACACACACAATCATGTGCAGCCTGTAAGGCATGGTTTGGCCCAAGCTGTTCTCCTCTGTGGTGAACACACACACAATCCTGTGTTCACAAAGATGCACAGTGAGGAACAAATCAGCTAATCCCTCTTTATTCAGTTTTTGTACAAAAACAAACAAAAGGATTAAAATGTGTAAATGCTCCATTAGTAGCAAGTTATTTAGTCCAACAAGCTGCAGTGGATCACCAGCCGAGCTCAACCCGTCTTCACTCCACATGACGAGCAGCGAGCGGCTTCACGTTCCGCAGCCAAATGTGGGCTCTTCCTGTAATCTCCCTGTAATCTGGTGTAACAGGGGCGACTGCACCGCACACACCCAGCGACTGCAGTGTTACTGTAGCTCTGTAACACCGCGAGCGTTGTTGCTGTCAATAGGAAGAGGAGAGCAGCGCTGGCAAACCTAACCTCTTCAAACCAAATGAGAAAAAAAGAAAAAGAAAAAAAAAACTCTGAGGAGTGCGTCTGAGTGGGAGACATCTTAAAGGGTCTACAGCCTTGACGCGAAAATCCTCGAGTGCAGAGCTTGTGTTTACAGTCAGGAATCTTTCCCCCGAACCGATGATCAATTGCACGGTTCCATATACCCCTGGATTAGATTCCGCTTTTATCTATTTTTTTTCGTGCTTTTTTCATTATTTTTTCTTTGGAACTGAAATGCAAATGTAGTTAAACATTGCTCAGGCATACCTCCAAATAATGAGCCATCATTATATATATAATATGACTTTTATCCAGGTAAGCCCACACAAGACGTGCACTTATCACGGAGCTGTAAGTGCAGGCACTCATGCCACAACGGTGAGCTAATTACACTGCTGCAATTAGCCGTACCCATTGTATCGCTCGGCGTTATTCAAGAGCAAATAGCTTCTGCAGCTGAGGAGGACTACCGCACTTCAGGTCGGTGCAAGCAAACCCCCAGAGCACTGTCCCCGAGAGGACCAATAACCACTCCTGTGCGTGACGACAGCCTTCAGGTTTCACCGAACGTTCAGAAAATCAAACAAAAATACGAACATTACAAAATTAAAGAAAAGGAACAAGTGAAAATGATCACCAGAGCATGGAACAAAAGCAGGGAGCGATGATCAAAATAAGGGGAAAAAGAAAGCAGCTTAAAAGAGTCATGTTCGGAGAGTTATCTTCGTACCGGACGTACAGTAAAGCCAAACCAGACGCCATTTCGTCCGGCAAACTGTTTGTGGTTTTACAATGCCGGACAGATGTTGTGTATGAGGAAGGCCACAACATAACGAGGTCAAAAACCTGAAAGACAGTTTTGTCAGTTTCTCACTAACAAATAAAAGAGACGTGAGAAACTCCTGTTGGTGATCGCTGCCGCTTGTTTGGTGGACATTTTATCTCAGGCAGCACGATCATTTTAATACATCATAAATATGTTTTTTTTAAAAAAAGCTTTTTTTTTTATTAGTGCTATTAATCTTCTTATGTTATTTAGCTAGCATCTGCTATATTTTTATTGCTAAATGCTAATCAGTAAATATTTTGATTGTGGAGCATGTGACTTCAAGAGCTCTGTACTAGGGGTAGATGATGTATCAGGTTATTTTGTATTAATAATTTAAAAAATTATTTTGTCAACATTTCAAAAAGCTTCAACTCTTCTGGGCGGGCTTTCCAGAGGTTTATGGGACTTTTTGGACTATTCTTCCAGAAGCGTATTCGTGAGGTCAGACACTGATGTTGGACGAGAAGGTCTGGCTGGCAGTCTCCGCGCTCATTCATTCCAAAGGTGTTGAGGTTGAGGGTTAAGATGCAGGCCAGTCAAGTTCCTCCACACCAAACCTGCTAATCCATGTCTTCATGACCTCGCTTTGTGCATGTTGGAACTTGACTTGAAAGGAAAAGACACACTGAAACTAAAGGGACTGAGCCCAACTCCCCTTGCTCTGTGATTTTTTACGTTGTCTACCCCTTTGTGGCCTAGTTGCTGTCATTCCCAATCGCTTCCACTAATAATATCATATTATCACACAATGGTGTAGTAGTAATAATATATAATACCCCTAATAGGTAAATGTGGAATATTTTGCAGCGAGGAAATTTTACTACCTGAATTATTGCACAGGTGGCATCCTATCCTGGTACCATGCTGGAATTCACTGAGCTCCTGAGCTCGACCCATTCTTTCATTCTGCATGCCTAGGTGCTTGATTTGATACATTTGTACCCATGGAAGCGATTGGAACACCAGAATGGAATGAGTCGAATGGTCGAGTGAATAGTTTGGCAATATAGTATAGTAGATACATATACAGTGGAACCTCGGTTCACGGACGCCTCTGAGTATGAAAAAATCGTTTCCAGACCCAAAAATTGTCTACAATTTGTCCATGTTCACAAACTCCTACTCCAAACACGACCCAGAAACTGCCATCCCAGAATGCCGCTATCAGCCGAAGTGCGTGACAGTGCGGAGTGCGTCGGCCAGCATCAGTTTGCTCAGTCCAAAGTGGCAGATCGCACACATAATAAGGAATTTTGTGCAAAGTGGAGTGAGGGCCAAGCCTTTGTCGAGATGTATCATCCGAATAAGACTGTGGCGAACAGAGTGCTACACCTTATGAACGATAACATGCTGCAGAGCAGTAGTGAATTTGTGCACAAAAAAAAAAACGAAAAGAAATCTCTCTGGATAGATTTTTAGTGAAAACGGCTGCCAGGTGCAAACCAGAGGCCAGGAAACCAGAAAGGAGAGAAAACCCCCGAAGGAGAATTACACAGTGTTATTATGGAAGGGGCTCTCCTTCCCAACACTAACCTCCACCCCACCCATCTTCTTCTCCTCCATTCAGTCTGCAGGTCTCTCTAAGAAAGATGTGTAAACAATACATGCACATGTCAAAAGCAGTGTATAAAATGTATATAATTTGGGTCGAATTTTCTGGTAGAATTCTTGATGAAATCTTTGGTGTATATATACTGTATATATATTTCAAACCCAATGCACAAAATATGTTTTTCAATATTCCATAGAAAAATGGACACAGCATTAGTGATTTCCTATCCAGCTCTTTGTCTTCATTTAATTTATTGTGTGGATTTAAGAGACCCACAGCTGCTTTGTTTCACAACATGGTAGCTGAATGTGATATTTAATTCACACGTAATGGATCTGTGCTGGCACAAGGGGACACACACAGGCTAAATTGCATAATCACGGTTGTTATGGAAATGTTGACAACCACGTTTCTATTTTTTTTTTTTTTTTGCAGCTATACTTTAATCATCGAGGCAGCATTCTTCCTTAGGGCATTGACATGACACAATGTTGAAACCATCAACCAGCCTAAAAGCAGCGGGGAAAGCTAGATATATACCTCCCCCAGTAGCAGTTGACACATGGCGACTGGTGTTTTAGATATACTGGCATGCCTTCCATCAGGCGATATGGGTAGCCATAGGAGACAGAATTAGAAAGGACAGGACATGTAGTTACTGGTGTCATTTTGCTGTAGCGCTCATGGCATCTGGTGCATTGCTGCTGCTAAGCCTCCGTGCCTGCAAGAATTGCTTTGTGCCAGAGGTAGAGCTGTAAGCGGCAAATCTGGAGTTTATCCGGCTGATAGGAACCGTTAGTGGTGGTAAGGAAGGGTAGGGCAGCATTACAGGGATGAAAAGATCATCAATTCCCGTGAGAGGTGTGTGAAATCGGAAATCATCATTGGTTCACAATATGATTGTTTATCAGCGTTTACTGTAACCTGCTTTATTTTTTGGTGGGTTGTTCAGGATGCTGGAATGTTTTATATGCTTATATACGACACCTCTCCCAAGAGGGGGCTGAGCATTCACTTAGCACAGAGGGAGAGAGAGAGAGAGAGAGAGAGAGAGTGGGGGATGTTAGGATTGAGAGAGAATAGGGAATGGAAATCAGGGAAGGCAGAGGAGATAAAGCGCATATGAGAGGAAGAAACCGAATCTATATACTGTATGCAAAAGGCTGATTTGAAATGAGAAGGGAGACCTCAAAATGAGTCGAGCGTTTGCAGAGAGAGCGTGAGGGAGCGCCGAGCGAGCCGAGGACGAGAAAACCACCAGGCACTTCAACACAGCTTGATTCCATTTTGTTTCTCTTACTTATTAGGCAGACAAAGCCCCAGGAGAGGCTGCACTCACAGTGCGAGCGCAGACGCACCCCACTCACCAAAAATGCACCTAAAAAAGGAGGGAATTAGAAAGTCCTCTTACCTCAGTAAACACTCGGATAGTGAAGAGGATTTCACTCGCCTTGTCTGTTCCTCGGTGCGGGCGCAGTGAGCTTTATTGGCATGACAATATTTAGTTACAGTATTACCGGCACATTACTGAAGTGATATTAAGCAACAATTTCATTCAAAAATATCAAAGAGCTTCCATTTAAAGACAAGAAAGAACCATGTAGGCAATCTAGGCTGTGTGTGTATGTGTGTAATAGTCATTATTTAGTCATTTTTCATTTTCGTTCTTTTTTTTTTACTCCTGCGATTTTATGGAGGTTCTTATCTCATCTTACAGAACAATTTTCTATTATGAAAAAATAAATATTTTAGCCTGTTTTTCCCCAGTTGGCACTTTAACCCAGTGGGTTTCCAACGGGCAAATGCATTAATTTCTCATGGTTTAATGGAACATTGTATCCCTTCACAAACACACACATCGCCATTACTGTCCATCTCCTGGTTTGATAGGATGGATGAAAGTGGTGCAGGTCCCGGGACATGGCATTACACCAATCACAGACATTGGGATTATTTAGAATTACTTAAAGCACATTTATTATGTCGCAAAAGTTAGGACTTGATTTCTGGACTGGTTGAGGTGTCATGCCTGTGCTAGCTAATTAAAACAAAATGCAAAGAGCTTTTCTTCTAAGTGAATAAATCCCCCGTTGCTATATTCACACTTATTATCCAATAAGGTACATGCTACACAAAATTAAATATAGTGCTGATAAAACCAGGCAAATTACCAGTTCCCTGAACTAATCACAGCGGAACTGACTGCATGCATGAATGTTGGGCAAAATCATTGGGTTTAATTAGATTTCTAGTACAACTGTTGATCAAAATAAAAAACTATTCTGTTGACTTCATGCTGCTTTTGTGGTCCTTGCATTACAGTTGTATTATAATCAGTATGCAAAAATATCCAGACATTAACATTACACATGGAAGTAAAGCAGCGGTCACAAATACCCAAACGAACGGCTGCTAACACTGTATGAAAGAATTTTCGGGCATTTTCTATAGTATTCTTAAGGTGGCTTTATAATCATTCAGCGTTTGTAGCCTGGTCGTACAGTAAGTTCGTGGCCAGGTCGATGGTCTTGTCCAAGATTTTCATGAAATCCACTAATCGTAGAGCCACCGTAGGAGTGCCTCCAGAACAGCGCACAATGTTTGTGACGCATTTAGATTCAGAAGACATTTTCAGAAGCCCATATTCCTACGGTGGCTGTACAGCAGGTATGCCGCAAGGACACATTAAGTAGTTCATATCTTCCGAGCATCTTATGGACTTTCTATGTACACCGTATGAACCGATATTTGTACGGCGTTCATGCACATGGGCGTTTTTAAGGCAGAAGTAACGCGTTCACAAGGCGGCAGTAAGTCATTTGTGCGGTGTTTGTGACGGGGGCCGTTTTTAAGAGATAACAGCTCATTTCTTCACTTCTGCATTTTTATCTTCATTTTATTTAATCTGCAATATTTATATTAATATCATCATGTAGATCATCATGTGATCTCTCGTGATCTCTTCCTGTTGAAGCCGAGGGAACGCAGCAGCTACGACTGCTAGATCTTTTTCTTCCTCGTCTTGCACATGCCGCTACAGAAGGAGCAACTGCATCCTCTCGGCATTATTGCCCTCTTAAACAATTAATTCTTTTCACAAATTTTCTAGCACCAAAGAGAGTGGATAGAGCTGTGGGTCTGTGGTACAGTAAATTGTGAGTAAATTTGATTGTGGTTTTCAATTCTATTGGATTCAATAGTGCTAATGTTTACTGTCTGATTTGTTTCAAGCAGCAATGTTTCTTACGGCTTTTAAATGATTAAAAACTACTAAAATAATGGAATAAACATCGAAATGCTGTGTAACAATGTGTTGTTCATTTTTTTTTTAAATGTCCTGTGATGTACAGTACAAAGTGATCTTTTACCCTGACAATCCTCTGCTCCACACTCCAGTCCAGTAGGTGGCGGTATTGCACCAACCACCAATAATCTCAAAAGAAGAAGTGATAATCTTGCAAAATGAGAGTATTTTGGAAGAACTTCACAGAAAAGCCATTCGTATGTTCTGCAAAAGCTGTGGGGTATTTTTAAAAGAAGTTGTCCATTTTGGACCTTTTACCACTTATAATTAAGTTTTAAATGCGTGAATCAGAACCAGAAACTGACACACAGATCTGTTAAATTAAATCAACCAAGAAAAGATTCTTTAATTGCATTACTAAACAATTTAAGGTTCCTAAAACACTGAAATAAATAATGTAATAAGAAACAAAACAGGCCACAGCTTTAAAAACGCTATGCTCAGAACAGGATTATATTTTATTACTCCATTTATAATAAAAAATAAATAAGAAGGTACAAATAGTTCATACATTAAAAAAATATTGTTGCCTTTAGCAAAAATGAATATCTAAATATACAAACAATAATGCAGTAATTGCTTATTTTGCTTATCTAACATTTATTCAATTAAGGTTTTTTTTTGGAGGGGTGCAACACTGGGAAAAGAAGAAAGGGTGTCTACAGTATAATGTTGTCCATTCCTCTACGCAGGGGTTCCCCTGGTTCAGATTTCTTCGGAAAGACTTCCTGCTTCAACTGCTTTTCATTCATTCAGTGGATCATGCTGGCTTTAAGATGGGAATACACCTTGGATGGAAAAGCAGTCGATTGAAGGACACCGTGCACACACACACACACACACACACACACACACACACACACACACACACACCTTGAGGCAGTTTAGCATAGCCAGTTCATCCCCGGCATGTATTTAGGAGGCGGGGTAGAAAACCAGAGAAGCCATAAAAAGCCCAGGGAAACACAGACGAAAACATGGATTGAACCAGAGACCCCGGGGCAGTAAGGCTGCAATTCTACAAGTCGGGTTCAAATCTGGACACTGCTATAGATGGTGATTGCAAAACATTTTTTTGTTTGTTTTTGGGTTGATTTCGAAATATCTTTGACTCATCATAATTCCTTTCAGATGGTCACATTTGAACCTCTTGGCACAGATAACCAGACTTTGGGCTGAAATATCCTGTCAATTAGCAGAATTAATGATGTCATCAGTCTTTTCAAGAGCCACCTGCCAAAAGCAGGCCTAAAGCATGACTAAATCCTGATCCAAATTCAGAGTCAGGTGCTTCTTCTTGCACGGTATAAAGCTTTCAGCTTTTACTGGAAATCATGGTAATAGTGAGCATGAGTAAAAAGTTAAATCTAACCATAAAATGCCAAATGGCACTCTGGTGAAGCTTGATGAGGCTCAGGCGCTGTATGTTCGAGGGCTTCTTTCTTGCAATGCTGCAGTAACAACTAGCTTTTTGTTGTAAAGGCATTGTTTAACAGTTGATTTTAAAACTTAACAACCAAAAAAATCCGCTAAATTGCTGGTGGTCTTTCGGCTGCTCCCATCAAGTGGGCACTATTGCGGACCATACGATCTACACAACAACTTGGCACAGGATTTTCTCACGGATGCCCTTTCTGATGCAATCCTTCCATTTTATCGGGGCTTAGGACTGGCACTGCATTGAGTGGCCAGGGTTCGGGCATTGAGCGAGAATTAAACTGTGGCATTACGCGTTGCATGGGAGAAACCTACCCACTTAGCCACCAATCGCCAAGAATAAGCCAAAATGTGTCTGTAATATCAGTTTGAGACATGAATATTTGTTTGGCTTTTTTTTTTTTTTTTTAGATCCAATGCTTGTGTGTATGCAGGTAAACAAACCTCTTTCTGGCATGTATTAAAGGGTTCTATGGCTTTATACGTGGCAATGTCATGAATGAAGAGGAGGACGCAGGTGCAGGTCAACAGGGTTTTATTACACTTGGCAAACAGTTAGACGGAATCGTAGTCAGGATGCAGGTAAAGGTCAGGGGATCTACAAACAGCCTTTACTAAGGAAGACAAGAGCAAGACGAGGAAACAGAATCCAAACCGGGTAAACAATCAGGAAATCAAGGAGTGTAAACCACACACTGTGAATTTAGTGTTTGAGTCTTTCCCTGCAGTGAGGGTAAGTCTGATTAGGGGCAGGATTGCACAGTCAGTACGTACAGTATGTAGCACCTGTACTGTCAAAGTGAAGTGCTGCTGTCCATGGTGGCCGTGGTCATACACTGTGCTGTACTCTGGCACAGTGAGTTTCACAACAAATCCAGAATGGATATACAGTAACAGGCTGGTTTTCCAAAGAGATACAGGGCATCATTAAAGCCACAAACGGGCAAGCGGATAAAAATGTATAATATAGGAATGACAAATTGTTTACATTTGTTTTAATTATTCATTATAAGGATGATATGTATGATATATGTGTGATGTATGATAATATATATTTATGTAGAAAGTGATAGTGGACATTAGTGTTTAAAAAGAATTACATTGATTTTGTTGGTTAGAACAAAGATATATTTTTAGAGTAATTTTACAAGGGGTGTTCAAGTCAAACTAGGATCTTGTAAATGTAGCTGTAAAACCGATTGACATTTACAAAAGCACCATACAGAGATGAGCCTCTCAGCCGCAGTCAAACATTTGAATAGTGCAAATGTTTTAAAGCTTCCTTTGAATGACGATCTCGGAGGAGGTGGCTCGGAGCCCACTGCAGTCGTCCCCGTGAACATTCAGTGAGTGGAACATCTGATGCTTGAAAATCGATGGAGTACTTGGCGCCAACGGACGAGACACATCAGTGTGGGAACTGTATTTCATTCAATTCAATTTTATTTATATAGCTTTGGTCATTGTCTCAAAGCAGATTCACAAAATGAAAAGAAAATGTATGGAAGTGTGTATGAGTGAAAAAAAATGTGTTTAGATAAAAAGGAGATATATAATATATGTATATATACTGTATAATATTTAGAATAATAATAATGTCTCTGATGAGCAAGCCAAGGGTGATGGCGATGGTGGCAAGGAAAAACTCCCTGAGATAGTAATAGGAAGAAACCTTGAGAGGAACCAGACTCAACAGGGAACCCATCTTCATCTGGGTGATAACGGATAGAAATGATATAACATCATGTGTGTTAGGCTGCTGAAAGTTCAGTATAACAGAAGTTGTCCAGTTCAGCACAGGGAAGAGTCGGCAGGTGCAGAGGACAGAGGGGGTCTGGATCACTGGGAGCACAGGAGCAGCATGTGTAGATCCAAACTGTACACACAAACAACATGACGGACACCACTTGCACATTACAGGAACTCGCCTGGGAGTTATTGCTACGTCTCATGTACAGTCCTGGCCTCCAACCATTTCCCAGGAGTTCCTGGGCGGCCAGCATTACCGACATGGAGCAGTCAGTCCAATCATACAGTAGCTCCAGCATACTGAGAAAGCTTTCTAGCTTAATGGTATCCAAGCCACTAGTGAAACACTGGGATAAGGGCATAAGTGGAGCAGAGGATTATATAAAGGTAGTTTTTTTTTTACTCTTATAACTGTGTTCTGTTATTCTGCCCAATCAAAAGGCCTGGTTTGATTTGAAAAGCAATTGCTTTCGAGCATCTTAGTGAGCGCCAATAATTCAGACGGGCACTATGGACCATTGAGTTTCGTGTTAACCATCCAGCTCAGTTATCAGATATAACTATAACTGTGAACTAATCCCCACCAAATTCTTGCTTTTCTTTCTCCTATTAAATGGTCGGTTTCTCAGTATTGGCAAGATGGCAGAACAGGAGATGTGGGATTTGAAATTTTTATGGTTTGTTTTACAGAAATGTTCGAGTTTTTTATTTATTTATTTTTTTGCGCTTGGTTACAAAATGCAGTCTCCACATTTTTGTTGCACTGCTGGAACAGTCTTTCTGTCTATAAAATTGTTTTCTTTTTACCGGCCTGTCTTTGTGGCTAGATTGCGTTCACTGAGTCTCTACTTTGTCAGCATGGTTCTGAGTTTTCTATCAGTCTGGCGTAGCGTTATAGTTGTCTTCGGACCATACGGCATCGTGTCTCATACTGTGCTTGAATTTCTGTGGTCACATTTGAAGTCTTATAATTTAGCTGACTCTAACTGTCCTTGTGTCCAGCAGGTCCTTATTGAAAATCAAGGGGACCAGCACGCTCTCTCTCTCTCTCTCGCTTTCTCTCTCTCTCTATCTCTCTGTCTTTTATTCCATAAAGGTCAGATTCCCAGCTGATCTGGGTTCTCTTGTAAATTACACTTGACAGCAGAGCACGGGGCCGCTCTCTGCTCTCACCCTAAAGAAGCCTAGGGGACATGTGCATGTGTGTACACGTACTGTACAGTATCTTTATTTGTTCTTCTCCTGCATACATACTGTAGATTTGCGTGTGTGCACGGTCCTGTGAAGCAGTTTACTGGGTCAGTGCGTAACATGTCTGTCCCTTGTTTCTGCATCTCTGCGTTAGATCCTCTTACCAATGAGCATCATGGACAGCAAATCAGTCTTGCCTCAGCACCATGGGGAGTTCTGTCATATCCTTGCACCGGTGTCACATTTTAGACAAAAAAAGGTAGTTTGTGTACTCTGATGCAACTCTGGCGCAAGACAAGACAGAGGAGGAAGGAGATGTCTGAATATGGGTGTGTAAGAGAGCGACAAGCACGGGGAAGCTGTGTAATTACCCACCATCTCAGACATCATTAATGGGACAGGGATGTTGGAAGGAGTGTGTTTGGGGGTGAAGGGTGGGCACGTCGTAAGTGTTCGCGAAGGGCCAGAAACAATACCACTTACAGTACAGCATTTCATGTTTTTTTTTTTTCGTTTTTTTTTTTCTGTTCCGCTTAACCTTCTGCTGTTGGCTGTCAATAATGTTTCATCTATTCTGTTGTGTGGTATTTCCCTCTAAGCAGCAGTCTTTGGGAAGATTTACAGCATAGCTGTAGCGTAGATTAGAGGAGCGTGCTCCATAAACCAGGAAAAGCCCATGCCGAGTGCAGAGGAAAAAAAAAAAACAGATGTGAAAGGAGAGAGAGAGAGCGAGAGAGTGAATGACATTTTGTCTTCTGCGGCAGAGGAAGCCGTGCTATAATGGGTTTCGCTTAATTTGAGCTCAATTGGAAAGTTATTAGAGAGCCCGATTTAGCCGTTTGTGAATTTGGTCAAGGGCACTGCAGCCGAGCCCGAGCTCAGAGCGGCGTTTGGAAACAGCGACGTGTGTCTGCTGGAGCAGAACCGCAGAGAGGAGGAGCTGCTGATATACACGATACACCCCGCACGCTCTCACCAAGGCTGATCAGAGCATCCCCACAAGGCGTTCTGCTCACACTGTGGTGAAGAATAAAGCTTTGTGTGTGTGTGTGACTGGGTGGAGAGGTTGTTTGGTTCACATGGTGGTGTGTGTTTGTCTGTTTGCTTTGTGTTTTTCGAATTGCCTTTGGCAGAAGTTGTTCTTATCAGCGCTGATTTCAGGTGGCTTTGTGTGTTTTGCCAGTAGGTCGCTTTGGCAGACCTTTGCTATTTACTTTGGAGGTCACCTAACGAACATTTTTTTTTCCTTTTCTTTTCTTTTCTTTTTTTTTTTTTTTTTTTACAACGCAAGTGAAAGACAGCGAAATGAATCATGGTCATGTTTGTGAACAGTAATAACCTAAACAAATTCCTTTTTCAGTCTAGCAATGCCGTTAAGAGGTTTATTGATCCGAGTGATTTTCTCTTAAGGGTTGTTGTTTTTTTAAAGGTCATAAAGTAGATCTGGAGATTGTAAAATAATTAGGGTAAACATTTTAAGCTAAGTGCTAAAACAATGATTGTTGTATTTACAATCTAGCATTATTACTAGGGACGTTCAAGTCAAACTGGGACTTTTAAATGTATATAAAAAAAAACACAGTTATGTAAAAAAAAAAAAAAAAAAACTCCATTTATTTCTCTATATAATCCCCTGCTGCACTAATGCACTTATCCCAGTGTCTCACTAGTGCCTGGATACCATCAAGGTAGAAAGTTTTCTCAGTATGCCGGAGCCAAAACTTTTTTAATGGTCCTTCACTTTAATGGAAAACAGCTTTGTTGTTCACTCAAGGCATTTTATTTATTTATTTTGCAGGACATTGTTCAACCATATTTAATTCATTCTGTAGGCGAGTTGGTAAGGTGAAATTCTGTCTTGTGAAACACATTTTCCTATAGAAATAATGTAAATGCAAATAATCCGTTCCAGCCACCCATAAAATATTACAAATATTACCAATTTTCAAAATTGAAATTCTATTTTTGCATATAGAAATAATTAAAACATTTAGAAAAGACATGTAAATTAAGTAAAATATTAAATATTGTAGATATTACAACTCAATTATTCTTAATTTATGATTCCTCTAAACACCGGCTGCTTTAAAATTAAACTGAAAGTGGCTCTCGTTTCTACTTTCTGTCGTGCTTTATAACATTCTTGAGACCCATGGTGGTATGTCTTCTTAAAATATTGTGCAAAATCCAAAAAAACACAAAACACAAAACCCACATCATATGTAAACTTATTTAGCTTGGCTTGACTGACACATCCAAAGTTTTGATGAGCTAACGGAAGTAGGCGCAAACAGGTATATGCAAAACTGGAAGTACACAGAAAATGCTTCTCGGGGCAAAATTTTTTGCAAAACTTGGGCGTTCCTACAATGATGTACCTCTGTACTGCCTACTGCAGCACTTGCACATTACAGGAACTCGACCGGGAGTTGTTGCCGCTTCTCTTTTATAGTGTGTATTGTATATAGTGATTCCGGTGTACTAAGATATCTTTCTACCTTAAAGGTATACAAGCACTAGTGCTACTCTCGGATAAGTGCCCTAATGCAGCATGGTATTATATAAAGAATTAAAGACAATTTCTGTTGTTCTCATACCTGTGTTGTGTTCTGTTAATCAAAAGTCCCAGTTTGACTTGAACGCCCCTCATATTTAAGCTTTTTAACGAATGATTCCATAAATATAAAACTAACCTTACTAAAAAATATTTATATTAGGTAAACTCAACTACTAGCATTATGTTCACTACAGCACTCGAACAATTCATTGTACTGTAATTAACGAGGCAGGTGAATAATCAGTGTTTCTATGTGGAACCAAACAGTAAAGGCAGGTTCTAAGGGGTTAAACGCCAGCGGTTCTCAGAAAACAGCACATGTAACGTTATTTCCTTTCCAGGATCAGCACCGGATCGTCTTTTTAAACGAATGCACAGTGAGCCTTGCCTCCTCAAAATTACCACTGGCTCCTCTTCTTAACCAATCATAATCAAGAGCAGGAGATCCGTACTCAAAGCGAGTTCGAGAAAATGAGTCTCCGCAGCAGCTCTGCAACATTTTCAAATAATCAGATGTGAACATAAACAAAATCATGCTATTAGTGGAAATTGAAACTTCCACAAGAGCCCCTACATACACTCGACATACCACCACACACACACGCACGCACGCACGCACGCACGCACGCACGTACGCACGCTCGCACGTTTAAACACTCCTCCAAACATAACACGACGCGTAATTGCGACAGCGATGCGTAATTAGTTTGAGTTTAATTACCAGAAGGGGTTAACTCTTTTATTACTGGATTCCGAACGTACCATGACTCACACTGCCTTAATTCCTCACGATAATTATGATTACCCTTCATATTGATTAATTTCACGCTGTGTGCATTACGTGCTTAAAGGGGAGGTTTGTCAAAAATTATTAATTAGCATTCTCTGAACTTCTGAGATGAGACGTGTTACTGCCTCTGACCCAGTAAGTGTCGCGTCTCATGCAAATGACTGCGCGTAAACATTGTGTTTACTCTCGACACATGCAAAATAGGTCTTCATTTGCTGAAGCAACAAGTGAAGGTCAACATCAGATCAGCAGCTATCAAGCAGCCGGTTGACATGCAAGTATTTTCTATTAGCAGCGTGACCTTTACTTCATTCAGTGCGTGTGGGAGTCCAGGAAAAACTGCACTTGGCACCTACACCTTTTATGTTTCTATCAAAATGTGTGTTTTCCCGTCTGAGCAGCATCATTTCAGCAAAAATATTAAGTATCGTACCACTAGAGCTACATCACACACACACACATTTTTCCATCCCTGTGCTCTCTCTCTCCTTCGGTCTCTCTGCCATCCTCTCCCTGGCTCTCATTTCATGACAAATACTGCGTCATTCGTGTTGCCAAGCCTTATGTAACGACTTATGAGCTGTATTTAGAGTTGAAGTGTGAGTAGTGCGGAGTTCGAGCCAGAATTGCACACATCACATTCCAGGCCTTAGAATCCCTTCCCGAATTGAAGTGCTGCTTAGAAAGTTTCGTTTTGCTGCAGAGCTTGCTCATGAGAGAGGAACGTTTTTTTTTTTTTTTTTTTTTTTCCCGTTATGTGTTGTTCTAACTTTAAACAGTATTAAATTTAGCTTCAGTCTTTACAAAACAGATTTTTTTCTTCTTCCACATATAAGCTTCTGTGAGCGGGAAAGATGGCTTTATTATCGTCAGGATCTGCAACTGTCATATCAAGAGCATCGCAGTGGTTATGTACAGGATGGGTGTCAGTCTTAACATGTGTTACTATTACATTGAATATTTTTTTTTACATGGTGGTGTAATGGTTAGCACTGTGGTCTCTCACCTCCAGGGTCGAGGGTTCGGTTTTATGTCTGTGTGTGTGTGTGTAGAGTTTGCATGTTCTCCCCGTATTTGATGGGTTTCCTCTTGGTTTCGCCCACAGTCCAAAGACATCCAGATTAGGCTAATTGTTATTTCCAAATTGGGAGTCTCCAGGCCTCCCATGTCCTTGTATTGGGTACGCAGTATAGAGAACAAGTGAGTGAGTATATTAATGATATAAAATTTGAAAATCAGGGGTTCTTTGAAAGGAAACACTTTACCCAGCAGACACACACAACCTAACGTGCAGGATGTCCGCAGACGGTCTTTAAAGCTCAATCTCCTTAAAGAGGTCTTTGGATATTACTAATTACTCTGTGAAGACGCCCTAAAGATGACTAATATAAGGGCTTTGGGAATTTACTCTGGAAGACATCTGGCATGTTAAGATTTTTAGGCGCTTTAATGGGTCCTGAAGACATTTTCAATGGGTCTCTAGTTTATTTGGTCGTGAAGATGTCCTGCAGTCCTACACGTGCCCACTGGGTAGCTATTACATTTAAAGTAGCTATTTGGAATCCACTCCTACAGCAAAACTCTTCATTACAGTTGTACATAGAACTTTGGGATTTTTTTTTTCAATCAAGAGGGACCAAATAAAATCGTACAGTTTTTATAGCGCAGTACTGTGCAAAAGTTTAGATTCACCCCTTTATTTCCTCACATAAAATGAAATGACATGATGTTGATTAAATTACAGAAATGAGAACGAATGTTTCATGTCGACAGTTTGCAAAATAATTAAAGATGCCTAAACAATTAAAAAATCCTAACATTCCCGAGCAGGAACCTCATTTCCCCTCTCGTCTCTTCCAACCCCTCAGCGTTCATCATCACCAGTATACTAATCATCTGTCATCATCTGCAAATGTTTCTCACTGGTAACTTTAGGTTGGATGTTTGTTTTTTTCTTATGATGGAATAATTCATAGGTGATTATGTGACTTAACAAAGACAAACCATTCCTCTGAAACTGGTCAGGTACAGGGTGTGGACTGAAAATGAAAGACCAAAGCGTGTCAAAAGTGAGAGCCTAATACTGTACGTCCTTTAGGAAACCTGGTGAACTATTCCTCATGACCAGTGTTGGGTGTAACACATTACAGACTAACGCGTTAGAGTACTTGGATTACTTTTTTGATGTGACGAGTAATTTAACGCGTTAGGTCCGCCTTTTAAGTACTCAGCAGTGATTCCGTTAGTGTGTGTGTGTGTGTGTGAAAGTCGTCCTACAGGCCCCGCCCCTGATAACCCGCCCCAATAACAGAGTTATTCCTGCTGTTATACCCATATCTCACCTATACAGTTTGACTATGCGAGGACGCGCGGAAAGATGAAAAACGTACGGTGAATCATGATGAACCGTTCTTACGGGGAACCTAGGGGTAGGGGTATAGGGGTATGGGTGGTTAAAAGATTGTGGACCAAACTTGGCTGAGTGATGATGGTAGAATAATTATAAAGGTCTTGACTAAAACAACATGCATAAGGAATCACAAAGGAGTTTTCATTTTCTGCAATGGAAAAGTAATTTAACTTATATCGTTGTAATGTTCCGATTACTTTTTAAAGACAGTAATTTTGTAATGTAATTAGTTACCTTAAAAAGTAACGTCCCCCAACACTGGTCATGACTCTTATAATGATGAGATTAATATATGAGAAAGTCTGGCTGTTTGAAAGCAAACTACTGTATAAAGAAATGAGGGGTGGTTTGAAACTTTTACAGAAATATACAACAGATTTCAACCTAAAATGCGAATGAAACTGAGAGAAACGACTCTGTTGCTCATCCTGAAGATCAGTTTCAATACCCTCAGTAGTGTCTGACTTTTTATTACACACTTGTTTAATAGTAATGACTCATAATCATAGTCTAGTGTCTAGTGTCACCCCAATGAGGAAGGGTTTTCTGCTGAACCTGGTTCCTCTCAAGGGTTCACCTCTCGCCTGTTCATTAAAAATCTAACTCTACATTCGGATTTCTGTAACGCTGCTTCATGACAGTATCTTTTATTAAAGGCAACGTAAAAATGTAATTTAATAGCAAGAAAAATAAAAATGTATCCATAAAATGTCATCTGTTATACGTCCTCATTTGCTAATGTCTAGTTGATACAAAATTTTTTTCGTTCTCTTTCTGTGTGTGTGTGTGTGTGTGTAGTTGATGGCTGTACGGACTGGTCAGTGGACTACCTGAAGTACCGGGTGCTGCACGGAGAACCGGTGCGGATCAAGTGCGCTCTGTTTTACGGCTATATCCGGGCGAACTACTCGCAGGCGCAGAGCTCAGGCCTCAGTCTGATGTGGTACCGCAGCTCAGGGCTCGGCCACGGAGACTTCGAGGAGCCCATCTCATTCAATGGCCTGCGCATGAGCAAAGAGGAGGACGCCATCTGGTTCAGACCTGCCGAACTGCAGGACGCCGGCCTCTACTCCTGCGTGCTGAGGTGAGACTGAATTATATGCACACACACACACACACACACACATGTACTGTATGTGATCACATGGCTTTTGAAGCATGTGCGCACCATCTCATGCAAAATGCTTATAAGGTTATAAGGCTGACTGATCGTAAATGTGTTGCTAAGAGTATACTAAATATTGTAAATAAATATTACAAATAAAGAAATCCTACAATATTTACATTTTTAAGGCTTTGTGTGTGTGTGTGTGTGTGGGAATCTTCACCATTAAAGAGCCAATTGCATGTGCATTATTCTTTATGCATATACTCCAGTAAAAGGTTAGTTTAATGCAATCTAATGTAATCATAAGCTTATAACTTTAATACCTTATAATGGAATCTGTTGTTTGTAATGCTTTTAACAAAATCGAACAATAAAACAAGGGAAACAGAGCTAGATTTATGCATATTGGCTTACAACAGTGTGTTGTATATTTGCATGTGTGGAGGTGCGTATGTGGGTGTTATTCAGTACGGGAATGACTGAGTGCGGTGAGACAGCAGAGGACAGAGGGAAGCTCAGTCACCCATCAATCACACGCTGATGCTCTGGTTCGGCTGGGGAGCTCTGTGGCCTCTCGGTGGCTCGGGTGTCCGTCTGCTTAAGCTTAAATCTGATAATCTGCTCATCATGACCACATTAGCATCACGGAATGTCACTTTCAATGTTGCGGGCTTGTGTGTGTGTGTCTGTGCCCGTGTTTGTGTGTTTGCACGCAGATACAGTATGTATGTGGATAGTTCAAGTTTCAGATGAAAACATCATTTCATGTGCATTTTGCTGTTAATGGGAGAATACAGTGTGCTGTAGAGGACCGCAAGAATGCCGCATCCACTGCAGAACAATCACAAAAAGACTGCTTTCACTGCAAAATACATAAGAGCAATTACATACATTTACCTCGCTTATGCAGCCAGGAATATACCGGCGTTCGGGTCAGGAAGCAAATCAAGAGACGGTGAGAAGATTTCGCCGTGCAAAATTACAGCTTCAGTACTTTCACCAGTTACTGCTAATTACGTCCGCTGGCTGGAGGAACATTATTAATGTTATAATATGATTCAGATAATGCACAGACCTATTTAGCTGGGTTTTTTTTTTTTAAACAGTGCAAGCCTAATGAAGCAGACTTTGAACAACAAATCCGTCTACTGTACAGTATGTTTGACTATAATAGTCCCCTTGGACGTCCATAATCGTCCGTATACCTTCACTAGAACCCGAGTACGCTAGCCGTGCCGTATCTGTGAATTGAGCAATATAAACAGTCATCACTTAAACCACTTAAAGCAGCTCTCTCTTTTTTTACTTCCATGAGGTGTTAATTTCAATCACCCGGGACGTCTACAGTCTGCGTGTTATTTTGACATCTTTTCGGCATATAAGCACAAGAGATGGGAAATAATTTGGGCGACAACAAAAGATCCGTCGACGGCGTGTTTTGAAAGCGATCCTCCAAGTAACGAGTTCTCTATAATTAAAAGTAGGGTTTTTTTTTTCCTTCTTTAAATAAAGAGGATGGAAAACAAAGTGAGACCTGAGAAAGAAGACAGAGAGAGAGTACGAGCGAGCACAGGAGGTATAATATAGTGTGGATGCAGCATTCAGACATTGTGTCCTGTGTGGTGATGGCGTGAGCATTCTGTGGACATACTAATGAGTGCGAGTGTCATTTCTTTATCAGAATTGTGTCAGAATGTCAGAATACAAATATTCAGCGCCTCAAGCAGGGCAAACTCCACTAGGCAGCAAGCAAACGAATAAATCCTATAATGTGTCATTTAAGCTTTCGTGTAAAAAGAGAGAGAGAAAGATAGAGAGAGAGGTTTTCTTTAGTTACTGAAATTAAGGGTTAGATCTAGGTTTAGACCGACTGTAGCGTGTAATAGGGACATTCATAATAATCTCAGTGGAAGGACCTTACAAGGAAAATAAGCCAAGCGACAGATACATACTGTAGATACATAGATATATACCTAAGTGATCCCCAAGGAGATCGCAGAAACGGAAACGAGAGAGCGGCCGGCGTTTTAACGTGTGTATCGTATTCCCTGTGCTCTGAGCCATGTGTGTGATGAAAGCAGCTGATTCGCCCAATAAAAGCTAATAAACTGAAAGTCACCACTGAGATCATTAGTATGATCCTTAGCAGAGGTAACTAGCCTCGCCTCATTGCTAGCCATGCTAGCAACAACAATTAACATTTCTTTATCTAAGCACTGCTGTGGATTTTCCCCTCCCTTAGCGAGGTCAGGTTTAATCGTCTGAACTCAGCCATGAACGAAAGTCTTTTACAGGCCGGGTAGAGTTGAACCGCCAGATAAAGTCAAGCCAGTTATCGCGCTGATTTAAGCATGTTTCATGTATTCATGCAGTGGGAATCCTCATACAGTATGTGGAGCTGTGTGTGGTTGAGTGTGAAGTGTGTTTCTCTCTCTGGCTCTAACAGGAACTCGACGTTCTGCATGAAGGTGTCCATGACTCTGATGGTGGCCGATAATGACACAGCGGTCTGTTATAACTCCAAACTGCGCTACGCCGAGAAAGCCGAGCTGGGCAAGAGCAAGGACATTTCCTGCCCTGATATCCAGGACTTTGTCCAGCCTGGCCAGGAGCCACAGATAACGTGGTACAAGGTAGAGTGTTGAGTGTGTTTGCCTTCTAGCTGTCATTGTTCCTTTTATGCTTGATGGATTTACTGTGTCCCCCCCCCCCGCTCTCTCCTCTCTCTCTCTCTCTCCCTCTCTCTCTCTCTCTGCCTCTCTTTTTTTTTTTCTTTTGGGTGAGCAGGAATGCAGTGAGTGGCAGTGGAGGCCAAGTATACTGCAGTCTGGAGACACTCTTTCCATCCAAGAAGTGACAGAGGATGACATCGGGAACTACACCTGCGAGGTGCCCTTCGCGGGCTTCCTCGTGCGCCGAACGACTTACCTGAGTGTGACAGGTAACATTAAAATCTGCCGAGCACTGCTGCGAAATAAAAAAAAAAAGGGGCTGAGGCTTATGACTTGATACGTTCTTCACGCACGTGACATAACAGGATGGATATAACAAGATAGTTAGCACTCGCCGGGGTGGCTGCAACGAGAAAAAGGGTAGAACGGGATAGAACAGATTAATGTATGTATTTTAATACGGCATGCTTCTCCCCTCTTGAGGCTGTTTAATAAAGAGATTTCAGGGTGCTGTGTCTTCATAACGTTAACTGCGGTGATAAAGCACTTCATTATAGAGCTGTGACAGCGCAGCAGACCCACTTTACTGCACTGGCATGCTCACACACTTAACTTCCATTATTTCTGTGACCTTCCAGCTGCTCATGCGCGCACTCGCGAGCGCACTTTTCCGCAGACGCATGCGCATGCTTAGCCTGATCTCTGTCACCCGTTAAATCTAAATCCATGCCAGTAAGAACCGCACAATTAATTGGATATTAAATGGTCGGGTGCAATTAGCTAATCATGAAAGGCATTGGCCAGTGCGTGCCGTTTGTAGTGTGTTCACCGCATCAGGATTAATCACGCCAGCATTACTCAGCAAATGATCTATGGAACAAACCACAGCCACTATTGATGAGCGTGCTGGGAGTCCAGTGACCAGCGGCAGATGTTCCTGTTGAGTGTTCTGATAAATCACGAGCATCGCATCGGCATGGCCCGTATTAGTCTTCGTCTGAGCAGTGTACGTACTCAAACGCGCGGAATCTGTTCCCTGCAATCGCATCAGTCTAGGAAATCACACATCTGAGCTTAGCTGAGCAGCCACTTACAGGCTTAATCATCACTGATATCATTGCATAGAAACAGGAAGTGTAATAGCCTATGTAAAGGTTAAGACGTCTTTGTGTATACTTGTTTCTGAATTCCTGAAAACACTCTTCAGTTCCTTTACATCGCATCATTTTACAGGCATGTCACAGGCATTTTAATAAGCTTTTAACCTTATTAATATCAATCAGAAATTCTGCACATGTTCTGGTATATTAAGGCACACTAGAAAGTATAAGCGTAGAAAAAAAAAGACATTTGTCTTAGTTGGTCAATCAGCAATGGATTTAATTATCACGGACTTGATGCATACACATTCATATTCCATACAAACTTAAATATTTCTTTTGATTGTGTAAAGCTGCTTTGCGACAATGACAATTGTTAAAAGCGCTATACAAATACAACTGCAGTGATCAGCCATGAAATTAACACGACTGCCAGGTGAACTTCACGACATAGATCACCAAGTGTTAACCGACAAGCTGGTGACAGGATCATGAGCACCCGAAGCTCAAGTCCAAAGGCCAGTCCGTATGGCAGAAATAAATGAAAGAAGTAAATGCTGGCTATAATAGAAAGGGAGCAGAAGAGCCAGTGCACCACTCCTGACCTGGCCTCGAAATTTCCCAGATCACAATCCGATCAAGCACCCATGGGTTGCGTTGGGCAAACAAGTCTGATCCATGCAGGCCCTACTTAGAAACCCAACGGATCTGCTGTTAACATCCTGCTGCCAGACGCCACAGCAAAGATTCAGAGCTGATGCGGAGCCACTGGAGAGAGGCCAGAGCTCGGCGCTTGAACCATGATGTTTCTAATGTTATGTCTGACCAGTGTATATGTGAAATAACCCACGCTTATGGACGAAAGACCTAACCACATAGAAAAACCCCTGTTTTTTTTTTTTTACATGCTGACAAGCCCTTAGTGTACTGTTGTAATAGAGTCATGTCAATCTCGAATTCAGTATCTCTGTCTATTTCCCAATGTGCAGCTGCGACTAGAAATGCTCAAGTTCACAAGCTCAAGTTCAAATGATTACTGATTACAGTAATTACCTGGACTCAATCATCACCATGCTAACACACTGTGAAACATCATGACACTTTGTGAAACATTTATTCAGTTCTGTTCATCCGTCTGACAACCCACGCCTTTATTTCAGATTTGCTCATCCGGCTTTTCTCTCCCGGGTGCTGATCATGGGCTCATTATCTGAACACCTGTTTGTACATCAGCCGACCCTTGACCTGGTTCTGGATTCTGTTTTTAATGTTGTGGATTGATTTGTTTGTGCTTGCCAGTCGTTATTTTTAATAAAAGTGTTCACGGCGAGTGTCATCGCCTCTGATGCCTGATATATACACAGAAGACAGTATATGAGTGATAAAGGACATTGGTTTGACCCAGAGGCTTATCATGTGGCCCGACTTAAACAACCATTGTAACTGATGATGATTTGCCAGTGTGGCGAAACCCTTTTTTAATTATTAATTGTTATTTAATCTTTTAATTTATTTTAAATAGTTTTTTGTTTTAGGTGGTGTAGTGGTTAGCACTGTCGCCTTGCACCTCCAGGGTCTGGGTTCGATTCCCGGCCAGGCTCAATTCCTGTCTCTGTGTGCATGGAGTTTGCATGTTCTCCCCAGGTTTCTTCCGGGTTCTATGGTTTCCTCCCACAGTCCAAAGACATGTAGATTAGACTAATTGGCGTTCGCAAATTGCCCGTAGTGTGTGTATGAGTGTGTGCATGTGCCCTGCGATGGATTGGTACCATATCCTGGGTGTACCCTGCCTCTTGCCCTAAATCTCCTGGGATAGGCTCCTGGCCCCCCACGACCCTGAATACAGGATATAGAGTGGGTGGGTGTTTTTGGTTTGTGATTTATTTTCTACATCCCAGCCCCCAAAAATCACAGATTCACTGAAATCGCCAATTAACAGCACCCCAGCACCACCTTATCAAGGCTTTATGTAACAGAAACATCTCAATATCATCTGCTCAAAAGTGATTATTGCATATTTTTGATGCCTTCAGCATTCTTTTACAAATTAATGGACTTAGAAGGTTTGGGTTACCGATCAGAAGGTCAGTGGTTCTAACCCCCGGCACCACCTTAACATAAGTAACATAACTATACTACTTTAAATTCATATTCATCTTCTATATTGCTTATCTGGGGTACAGGGTCACGGGGGCCTGGAGCCTATCCCAGGAGACTCAGGCACGAGGCAAGGTATGCATTGGAAATGGTTCTAATCCATTGTGGGACGCACAAACAAACAGATACACACTGCAGGCAATTTGGGAGGGCCAGTTATCCTAACCTGCATGTCTTTGGACTGTGGGAGGAAAGCGGAGCACCTGAAGGAAATTCACCAAGCATGGGGAGAACATCCTGTGCTTGGTGGATGCGAACCCCACACACACACACAGACCCTGGAGGTGTGAGGTCACCATACTTTAAATTTTATAAATATGGACAAAGATATGTTAAAAAAATAAATTTGGTAGTCTTTGGAAACTATAGGGAATTATACTGTACAGGATGATTAGAATTTTTAAATTGCCCGGAGTGTATAAAAGTGTGTGTTTGTGTGTGTGTGTGTTTTTTTGCATTTGTGGCCTGTGATGAGTTGGCACCCTGTTCAGGGTGTCTCCCAGGATAGGTTGGCATAAGCTCCATGCCCCCTACATCCCTACAAAGTAAAAGCAGTGCTTAATTAATTATTCTTTTTGGCCAAAAACTGAATCTGGGGAGAAGCTGAAAAATAATTGTAAATTATTTCTATAATAAAAGTGAGCACAGTTTTCAAGTTCTTTATAAAGACCCCAGTAACCTTGAGAGAAAGATGATTTTCCAAGAGGAATGGGGCAAAGATTTTAACCAGAAGGCTTCACAGAACATACTTTTCACAGCAGATGTCTCGAAGTTGTAATTGCCAAAAACAACTCTGAACAAACTTTGGTAACTGGTAATAGACATTTTCCCCCATCAGTTTAATTATCCTTTTTTATTTTGTCTATGAATATGTATTTTTATTCATAAGTACAAAGACAAAAGACATAATTTGTGTAATGTTGAAGTGGAGTTATTTTTGGAAGTTTAAATATATATATATAAAAACCTCTCAAGTTTCTCAATACTTCATTACCTTTACTGTAGTAACTACGAAGATACTCAGAGAAAATGAGTTTGTCATTAGAAGATGCAGATCCTGAGAGTCTAAATGGTTAAATAGGCTTTTTTTTAAGTTGTATCCGATTCCTCCGTACTACCACTTAGTCGGGAGGGACGAAGATTATCACGTGTTTCCTCGAACACGTGATGCCAGCCGACCACATCTTTTGGAACTGTTTGCTCACGCACCATTGGGGACGGCGTAACACACTCAGCGGACAGCGCTATCCACTCCCTCTGCTTGCGTGAGCTCACAGACGCCCCTGATTGGCTGTAGAGCTGTAATTAATGTGCGAGCACTAAATACCTCTCATCCCTCCCCAATCAGCTCCAGCTGCAAGAGGCTACAGCATCACCCGGGAATCGAACTCGCGATCTCTGGATGATAGGATGAGAAATGGAGTTAGGTCAGGACTGTAGGGGGGGATTTGGAAATAACTCCCAGATGAGTTCCTATAATGTCCCAGTGATCGTGTGAATGGTTGTGTGTACAGTTCTCAGAGACAGATGCATCTCTTCCGCAAGTTTACAAGTCGGCGACAAGTTATCCATCAGATTTTGTAAGGAACAGGTGTTCCACTTAATGAATGTTCACTGCAGTGGGCTCTGAGCCACCATGGCTGGGATGGCCAATCACGGATGTTCGGACTTCTTTAAAATGTTTGCACCGTCCAGATGTTTTACTGAAAATAAGAGTCTCATCACCGTACTGTGCTCCTGTAAATGTCAATCGTGAGCTTCATTCACGAGAAACGTCTTCACGAGTCCCGCTTTGACTCGAACGCCCTTCATAAATAACGTCGTCATTTCAACCGCTAGAAATCCCCCATACGTTTGTAGCGTGATTGCAGCGCTTTGCCGGACAGCGCGCGGTAAATTTATTCGTGTACAAATTCAGCTAATGAACTAAAGTCGTGTGCCTTTCTCCGAGCCATTTACCATACTGATGAATTCCAAACACACTGATGAACACACAAGGGAATTAAGCTCTCCTCTACCAGAAACTGTGTAAGTTCATGCTCTGATGGTTTCTCCGCTTGTAATCAAACAGATGGTCTGTGATTAACAGAAATAATCAACAGGTCCGGTGGTCATGTGATCGGTAATAGTAGGCCTGCGCTACAGTATAACTGTGTAGTTTGTGCGGCGGAGCAGATTTTTATTAATTTTTTGGTAAGATCTGGATCACTGCGGCATGAGGAAGAGAAATTTGGAGTTAGCATATGGCTATGATTAGCTGAATATTGTCTGATTTTTAAGTTCCGAACTGAACGTAACCCTTCCAAGCGTTTACACTTTAGTTGGGTTGAGTATGTACAACACATCTGTCGGAGTGCTGGATCGGGGGGGACGGCGCATTCAGACAGACGTCGGCCATTTTGAACAGCGGCACACTTGCAGTAATTGCTCCGGCGTCTGCTCCTCGTGCTAGTTCTTGTGGATTTCTTTTCTTTTCTTTTTCCTGTGTAAAATCTGATGGCCTTCAGCCTGAGAAAAAGTAACAGCTCAGAGACACAAAATGGCTTTCTTGTTTTTGAGTACATGCTGACAATCTATTACTGCGAACATGATTTTGGACCTTCAGGCTTTTTGTGTGCGTGTGTAAGTGTTGTGTGTGTGTGTGTAAGTGTTGTGTGTGTGTGTGTAAGTGTGTAAGTGTGTGGGTAGGTGGGTACACATTGCAATGTATTTTTCGAAACAAGACAAATTCCACATGTACATTCTTAATCTAAATAACAAGAAGAAACCCAAGTCAGAAGGCGGTATATTAGTACTCTATTTTTCCTCACGCACACGAACACAATAACACACACACACACACACACACACACAGAGTGGAGGAGACTGTTTTGAAAGAAAGTCAATCAAGGAGAAAACTGGATTAAAATGTCACAATGAAGACAAAGATATCATTGCTGCTTGTGTGTGTGTGTGTGTGTGTGTGTGTGTGTGTGTGTGTGTGTATACTGTATGTAGAGGGCACTGATATTATTAGGGGAGATAAATGTGACCAGAGATGACTGAGTATGATTGACTATCATTTCCTATCAAATTACAGCCACACACTCTCTCTCACAACACACACACACACACACAAACAACGAATGATCCATAATCCTCGGAGGAGATTAGAACAAATCATCTTCCATTACGTTTGACACTTCTGCGAAGCCTTCGTTTTTGAACTGTTGCATATGGTTCGGTAAAGACATTTTTACGATTTTAAGGTAAAAAAAAAAAAGATTTTAAATCCCACGCGATAAAAACGGAGGACTGAAACAAGAAGATTTGAGTTTGATTGACATTGATTTTGTTACTAATTAACGGGAACTGTAGTCCTACTTATCAACACTAACACCGCTTTAGTCTCCGCCACGCTGCGAGTGTTAGGAGTCTAATTGCTCGTCTCGAAGCTTTATATGGCCGAAGATCGGTGGAGACGGCACTCCCGAAGACGCGAGCTGGTGTACTTACACGTTTTTCTGTGTGAAAGCTATTTCAGATTACACAGTTTCCATGGCCACCTGTGTGGTGACCATGCCAACAGCAGATTGGGACTGGATGCTGTGCATGTCTATGGATGTGTGTGTGTGTGTGTGTGTGTGTTTGCAAAAGGGGCCTGTGGAGGTGTGCCAAGGGCGATGCCAGTCCTTTCTCTGATCCGCACACCTTAGCCCAACGGTGCCCACGCTACTGTATCACCATAGAAACAGGAAGCGGAGTGAAGACACTTTCACTCAAGTTGGAGTTGTTTAAACAGCTTCGCAGAAGCAGCAGCTCTGGAGCTCGAACGCTGCAGCTTGGTGCAGCACTGGGCAAGAAAAGAAATCCTCCTGCTTTAGAGATCGATCGAGTGTTTAATACTCTGGAGATACTGGAGCGAGAGCGAGACTTCCTACGTGCGTGGATCATATTTGTCACGTGTATTTTTACTCGACCGTCCTCAGATGATGTCCTGATGTTGTTTCGAGCTGGTGCCGTCTTTCCCATGGTGCACTGGGGTTGTGATCACACATACTTTACACATGCTCACAACATCGCGCATCTGTTAAGTCTAATCAGGGCAAGGTGTGTAAGTGTGTGTGTGAGGCGTGAGCGTGTACCTGTGTGTGTGTGTGTGTGTGTGTGAGTATGTGTCCTTAATCAGGGTGGAGTGTTATGTAATCATAATTAATTAAGGCTTAATTACAGAAGCTGCTAAATTCTTGCTAAGTGTCTAAGCCCTTGAGCTCACACACACACACACACACACACACATGCGTGTATACATACTGTACAGTGATGCTTGCAACATCAATTAATTTCCGATGTGTCTCCCTACTATGTTGTCTCTCCTTCCCTCCATCTTCTGATGTTTTCTACTTTTATTTCCTAGCTGTGTGTGTTTGTCCGAACCCCGCGCACACGAGTAACTCCCCGTATAAAGATCTGGCTGTGAGAGTAAAACAGCTCCGCGGGATCGGGACGGTTCTCTAAAGTGGAACATATGCACTTCTGTCAGCCACAGTGTACTCCCCAAATAGCTCTTCATGTCTTTTGAAGCATCAAATCTGCCCTATTTTCTCTAGTATGGAACACGGTTAAGGGAAGGACACAGCTTGTCGTCTTCGCAGCTTGCCGTGGGATCACACCTTGGTTAAGCGTATGGCCGGTTCACACTACAGCGTGGATCCGGAGGTGCGACTACACTACGCGTAAGGGGTGTATTGTAGAACCGAATGGTGTGTAGGATGCGTAGCGTAGCTCGATGGGCATGTACCAATCCGCTGACGAGAAAGAAGAAGGGAAGGAAAAAAAAAAAGCATCGTAACAGCTCCGAGGCTTCGTGGTCGACTTGGAGTTCAGATCTATTATTCACGCCACGCAGCACACACACTTCTGGGAAACTCGCGCAATACACAGCGGAGACTGCGACTCGGAGACAGTTGATTTCGCCCGGTGTGTGTGTGTGTATGGGAAAAGGAGCTGTGAATCTGTACTATAACACTTCTCCTACTCTCAGTCTGTCAGTCACAAAGCTTATGAACAGTCTCAGACTGGAGATATATATATATATGTGTGTGTGTGTGTGTGTGTGTGTGTGTGTGTGTGTGTGTGCTATAAGGACAGCACTTACTTTTTCTCTTTCTCGCTCAAAACTAGAGGTTAAATAGAGGACCACTTTGCTCCCCACCCCACCGCCTCCCCCTCCTCCTTCTCGGTAGATTCCATCCTGCTGCGTCTAACCGCTCCCCCACAGTGCTGGCTCGCACTCCTCTATCTTCCTCTTCCTCTCCTCGTGCACGCCAACATTACCCCCCCCCATCGCACCCCTCCCTCGTCCTTGAGCCAGCCCACACCGCTTTTCCAGCTCTCTCACAGGAACACGTGAAAATCGTCCCGCCGTCCCGCTCTACCTTGGGGAGGGATGGGTTATGTTTTATTTATTTATTTTATGTAATTATTATTTTTTGGCATCCGTTTTTTTTTTTTGTTTTTTTTTGTTTTTTAAGTGAGAACATTTAGCATATGGGCTGCGTATGTCTTTAATTAGAGGAATACGAACGTGTTACCGTTCGGTCAGACGTTTCCTTCGGAGATGCTCGTGTGCTGCCTTCCGTCTTTCTTCGGCCTGTCTGAGTAAAATATTCGTTATTAAAGTGTAATAGCAGAAGCAGGAATAAAGGCTCTAATTACGCAGCACAGTTTAAATCGGGAGTGCTTTAGAATACTCATTTTACTTGATCCCAATTTAAATGGAATATTTTCTGTTTGACTGCACTACTTTACCCGAATTGTGCCCAATTACGGTTATATCCCACGGGTGAGCCGCTGTGCATAATAACAATTCTGTATTTTTCATCCATCCTCGGAAAAAAAAAAAGAGGACGAGATTGAGCTTTTTAATTTAGACGATCCTGAGAGAATAGTCACACGCTTGACCTTTAAAACCTGAATATCGTTGCTTGAACGTTGGTAATTTAACTAACTTTCACTCAGGTTGTTTCCTGAAGTTATTTATGGTAAGCAGTGGGACTGATCGCTGACAGACTTCTCATCGTCAATGTACAGCACATGTATGACATAAGAAACATTGTGTGTGTGTGTGTGTGTGTGTGAGTGCATTCCTCTAGCTTAGAATCGCTGCCTGGAAAGAGTATGTGCTCTGGGTCAGGGTTGTGATGAGAATATATTCCACAGAGTAATTCATTAATTTGCTGCTTGCCAGCCGCCACTGGCCCGGACTAATCTGGCGGGAAGGGCCAGTGCGCTTTCTGCCGGCGAAGGAAAATTGGATTTTGGATGAGCGATCACACGGCTTAAAGCTCCACCAGTGCCCCCGTCTGTTACCCACACACCACATCACACACACTCTCAGCTCAAAGGCAGTCTGGAGTTACCAATACGACCGGTGCTTACAATACACCTGCTCTAATTACCTCTCTCTTCTCCGTCACGTCGATTCGTTCGCACGCGCGCAAAACCGTCACGCTCAGACGTCCCGTAGCCTCCCTAGATCACAACATGCACACGGGGTGACGCAGGATTGCTTCTTAGATTTGCATGTGCTCGAATGACTGTAACTGAACAAATAAGACTGGTGGAGCATTCTCGATCGAGACACACACACACATGCAGAAGGAGAGAGAGAGAGAGAGAGAGAGAGAGAGGAGAGTGGCGCTGAGCTGGACTGGAAGGAATGACCTGTAATTTGCAGACTGCCTACGCAGCCAGCGAGATTCTAGAGCGATGATAGCGAGCGAGTGTGTGACAGCGTGTGTTAGAAATGGACCGAGAGAAGCAAAGCATAAATATATGTGGCAGATTTGTGTGATTTAGTGGTGCTTTGCTGAAACTGGTTATATAAAGGAGACAGCACAATGTGATATTGATGGTCAGTCTAACAGTCTGTGTGTGTTTGTGTGTGTTACAGCTCCTTTGACTGAAGATCCTCCAAAGATCCTCTTCCCTTCTGAAAACAAACTCCTCAACTTAGACATGCAGATAGGTAAGAGTGATCGATCTATCTATCTATCTATCTATCTATCTATCTATCTATCTATCTATCTATCTATCTATCTATTACAAAAATATTCATTTTATTTAACTGGCTTCTTTTTAAATACAGAGGTTAGGGTTAGACTTGTTTGTAGGCTTAACATAATATAGTGAGAATCAGAGAGAGAGAGAGAGAGAGAGAGAGAGAGAGAGAGCATGATGAGATAACCAAAGGTTAGACAGCTGTATTAATAGCATAGTGTGGAGAGAGATTTCTGTTTGCCTTCACAGCAGCATTGTGTGTTCGTGTGTAGGAGTGGGAATCTCTAGTGACCTCACAATCTGAGGTGGTTTTGATTCCAGTGCCACAATGTCCTTCTAAATAAATTCTTTATGCATCTTGTGTGTTTTTCATGTTTCCTGTAGCATGCAATGTGATTTTCCTCCAGTATGGTCATTTTCGGCAACTCTAAACAGAATATTGTTAATGTCGTGCAATACTGTAGGTGTGTATGATGTGGACTTTTCTGTGCTCACAATTTACCATCAAAAATAAATTCTGATAAAGGATTTTATGTTGAAGAAGTAGCTTAGTGGTTGGCACCATGGCCTCGCAGCTCCAGGGTCCAGGTTCGATTCCCGCCTCGAGGTCTGTGTGCATGGAGTTTGAGTTTGCATGTCCTCCCCGTGCTTGATGGGTTTCCTCTGGGTACTCCGAGGTGCTCTGGGGGTATTTCTCCCACAGTCCAAAGACATACGGATTAGGCTAATTGGTGCTCCCAAATCGTCCGTAGCGTGGTGGGAATGAGCGTGTGAATGTTGACCAGGGGTGCTACTACGGTCATGAAATCGCCACAGTCCCTAGTTGGATTACGGAGGTTCCTAGATGGACGAATGGAATAATATTAGTAAGATGTGCAGTGGCGAGCTGCTTGATAGAGAAAACTCTGCTGGATGATGGATTTTTAAGTGATTACACAGTAGTGTGCTGTAAAACTGTGTTTTTTTTTTTTTTTTGTATAATCATTTACAAATCAATTGTCTGGTTTTTCAAAGTGAGTGCTGCCTGGCCCAGGAGATAAATAACAGTATCTATTTAATCACTTTCTTAATATCACAGTCAATTTTCTCATCATTATCATTAACCATTTATATTATTTTCAAAGTGTTATATTCAATGTCGGCAAATATCTTTTCAAAATCTGTCTGCATTTCTATTCTCCTGAAATATTTCCGATGATCATTTTATACTTTTTTCTAGTGTTAGCCAAGATAAATTCATATAATTTATTTTCTTTTATTTAAATGACCTCAAAGCATTCTTCTTTTACCTTGTTAGAGAGCTAGGATGCCTGCCTGAAGTCCGTCTCGAGTGTGTATGCAATATATCAGAGAGTTCAAACCACATGTGCAAATCATCCCAGATTCCTATATGTACAGTAGTAGCCATAACATTAAAACCAGCTGCCTAACATTGAGTAGGTTTCACTTGCGCCGCTAAAACAGCCCTGATCCATCAGGACATGGACTCTACAAAACTGCTGGAAGTGTGTTGTGTTATCTGGCACTAAGACATTAGCAGCAGATCCTTTAAGTCCTGTAAGTTGCGAGGTGGGACCTCCGTGGATCAGACTTGTTTGTCCAGCGCATGCACAGATGCTCGATCAGTCAACACCTCCTTGTTGTCTTCCTCAAAGCATTTTCTAAACCGTTTTTTTTGCAGCGTGTCAGGTCGCATTATCCTGCTGAAAGAAGCCAATGTTATTAAGGGATACAGTTTCTACAGTATGAAGGGGTGTGCATGGTCCTGGTGGTACAGTATGTGTCAAAGTAAAACCCACGTGAATGGCAGAACACAAGGTTTCCAAGTAGTACATTGCCCAGAGAATTACACCGCCTCTGCCAACTTGCCTTCTTCCCACAGTGCATCCTGGTGCTATGTCTTCCCCAGGTAACGATGCACACGCACCCGAACATCCACATTATGGGAAAGAAAAGGGGATTCATCATGCCTGGAACCTTGCTTGCACTGCTCTGTGGTCCAGTTCTGATGCTCACTTAAATTAAATGAGATGCCTGATGGGTGTATATTGGCTTTTTGAAGAGGAAAGGGTCCTGTCATTTTGCCATATTTTAAATAATAACTCACGACACAATTTACAATATAGTATTAGTATTAATACGATTCTCATGTTCCACAAATATCCACTAACATAAAGAAGTTTTCCTAGAGTTTTTGTTAAATGACCCTTGATATAATAAAAGGTCTCTGAATAATTGCATGTTATTAATGACATACAAGATTCATTTATTTTTTATTTATGTATCTCTTCCTCAAAAGGATGTTAACTGTGAGTAGTTACGTTCCTACATGTGCTTACAGCAGTCAGGCAATTTCTATGGATGAATGTTAAATGTCATTTCATAGGCCATGCAATAAATTACATATATCCTACACTAACGGTTGTGTAACTGTTTAGTATGCTAATGTTTTCTCTGTATGTGCCAGGATAAAAATGCAGCCTAATTACTGTTTCAATTCATTTGAATACTACAAGAGGTGTTCAAGGCAAACCGGGACTTGAGATGAAATTTCTCATGGAGGACTGGGAAAAAGCGATTTAGCTGCAGTAAAACATTTAAAGGGGGCAAAGATTTAAAAGGAGGCCGTACGTCCACGAATGACGATTCTGAACGAGGTGATTCCATGTTGATGTGAAGGTTCAGCAAATGGAACGCCTGATCCTTGAAAATCGACGGATAACTTGTTGTCGGCTTGCGGATAGACACATCTGTCGGTGGGAACTGTACACACAGTCATTCACGAATACCACTTGAACATTACAGGAACTCATCTGGGAGTTATTTCCACATCCCACGTATATACTGTACCTTGCTTTAAGTCATTACCACATGTTTGGGCCGTTAAAGGAGTTCCTGGGAGGCCAGCGTTTCAGACGTGAAGCAGGCTCTGGCGTATTGAGAAAACCTTGATGGTATTCAAGCGGCGCTTTTAAAACACTAGGATAAGTGCATTAGTTTAACAGGAGATTATACAGAAAAATAAGGGTCTGTTATTCTGCACAATCAAAATATGAAAATCCCGGTTTGACTTGAACACTCCTTGAACATTATTCAACATTTGGGTACTTCTTTATCAGAAATATGAAATACATAATTTCATGAACGGGTTTAACAGCAATGCGAAAGCTTTTTGATAGAAAAGGCGTAATCTAAGATTAGATCATTTTTTTGCGCTCCGTTATCTCCGTCCCTGTGTTTGTGGGAGTGAGGAGTTTCTATCATGAGCCGACATCATCGCATAGCGGCTCATTGTTGTAGCTCTGAAAGGAAGCAACACTTATAAATGCAAATCCTTTACTCCGAGTCGCCCAACAATGTTGGCCTCATACAGTGGCAAAATCTTTAGCAGGCTGATTTAGGGTAGAGCCGCAGCATTTTGTGTGTGTCTGTGTGTGTGTGTGTGTGTCTGCGTCCATATGCGTGTGTGTGCATGTGTGTTGGACTGAGGCACGTCTGTTTGTTTGGCCAGAAGTCAGCGTGTGTGTGTGTGTGTGTGTGTGTGTGTGTGTGTGTGTGTGTGTGTGTTGCCTGCGAGAGCAGATTGGAGCATATTGCGCAGACTCTGGCCATGTTCTGTCTTCAAAGCAAGGGGAGAAAACAGGACAGCACGGAGACTCCGGAGCCATACACACGTGATGCCTCTGGCACTGCCAGCCTTTGGTCTGAAGCTAAGCTGTTCATGTGTGTGTGTGTGTGTGTATGTGTGTGTGTGTGTTTGCGTGTGTATGTGTGTGTATGGTTCTGTCTGTCCCACCGTATGCCTGTCCACTTTCTGGCCTCTTAGCTTGGCTCACACACACACACACACACACGCGCGCACACACACACACACACACACACACACACATGCACACATGCATACATACACACAAACTCTCCCTACCTCAGATAAGAATAGGTGTAAGCTCCCGGTGACATCTAATTACACAGAGCAATGGATTACAGAGGGAGAAAGAGCTACGAAGAGACATTGGAGGGAGAAGAAGCGCAACAGAATTAGCGAATAATTGGCGTGGCTCTGCGCTGACTCACACACCAGGACATTCAGAGACGTATGAAAGATGAGTGCTTCTTGTCAGCTGCATAATGCTGGTAAAAGTACACTCTCTCTTTCTGCCATATTACTCTCTGGTTAAAACCTGAACATTTATTGCTGTGAGGGTAATAGCCTGGCATTATATAATAAACTTTGCACTCTGTGCCTCGGCGTTATGGATTGAAAAAAATGAACGTTGGAGATAAGTCATTTCTGAACTTTCTGTGAACATTTAGCAAATGGAACGTCTGACCTAGTGAATGACCTGCAGAGAGCTGGGACCAAAGTAACAAAGGCTACCATCAGTAACACACTGCGCCTCCAGGGACTCAAATCCTGCAGTGCCAGACGTGTCCACCTGCTTAAGCCAGGAATTGTCCAGGCCCGTCTGAAGTTTGAGAGCATTTGCATGATCCAGCAGTGGATTGGGAGAATGTCATACGGTCAGATGAAACCAAAATAAAGTTTCATGTTTGGAGGCGAAAGAATGCTGAGTTGCATCCAAAGAACATCATACCTACTGTGAAGCATGGGGGTGGAAACATCATGCTACGAAGCTGTTTTCTTGCAAAAGGACCAGGATAACTGATCTGTGAATGGGGGCCATGTATTGTGAGATTTTCAGTGAAAACCACACTGCGCCACCAGGGACTCAGATCCTGCAGTGCCAGACGTGTCCCCCTGCTTAAGCCAGGTGGTGGAGAGAATGAGCTTTGGTTGAACCCATCATAGCATTATTAGTGGCCAGCAAGGAGTGCTTGCTGCTGCGCTGGCGTGTGCACGTGTACACGCATATACTGTATATATATATATTTACACTCACGTACACACATGCGTTCTTGCACTCAGATTATCGCTTAATGCAAATTATGAGGCCCACATTGTGCGTATCAGGGAGGTAATCGAATAAAAAAGCATCATTCGGATTGAACAGATGATGTGTTCTGAACGAATACAAATGCAGGTAGGAATAGAAGGCACAATGTTATTATTTTCTTGTTTTTTTGTTTGTTTGCCAAAGCCTGCAAAAAATGGTGTCTATCTGAGATTAGATCACATCCAGACAGGAATCCCCTGGAGCACAAAAGAAAAAATTGCGAGAATTTATTTATTTATTTTTACTTTCATATGATGTGTGAGAAAGACAGAAGGGCACGAGCATAAAGGGGTGCAGGATTTACACTCACACTCACAAAGACTGCATTCATTAAAGTGAACATGCGTCGGTCATCCGTGGTCAGGGTCACTGTGGTTCAAATTCGGTTACTAGATTGTTTCGGTTTTAAGAAACAGGCAGGTGGAAACAGAAGTAATAACTGTATGCGAGGCATCCTATGCTGACACTGCTGCCAGTTTTATTTTTCCAGTGTTTCCAGGGCCATAGGGCTGGTACAAAATTACATCTGGTGTGTAGACTGTTCCCTCTTCAGATTAAAATCCAACTACAGACAGAGATATTAATGTTTGAAGCACTAAGGACAACCATATAATGTTTTTATCCTATACCTCTCATCTTATTGTATTAATATGAATATTAAATATCACCCCCAGATATTAATATCCAGATACAAAATGCTGATTGGTAAGACTATTTAATACCAAGGGTAACCTCCGGTTTTAAAAAATAGATCCAGCATGGAAGTGCCAAAAATGTGCAGTTCCACGAATGTCCACTGGGGGCTGAATCAAAAAGTGAGTCAATCCCCATAAACTGTATGTTAAAAACAGAAATAAATGTTTACAGTCTGGTACAAAAACAGTTTTGGTCTCTATGGCTAGATTTCCCATTCATGACAACTGTATGGAGTGATTTTCAACGGTATGTATTTTCTATAGAACTTTTATTACAATCAGTTTTAATTACATTTGGCCATAAAATTATACATAATTGTGACGTGACTGATTTGAGTGACAGTTGCAATGTAAAAAATATAGCTCAGGACTTGTATATATTTGCATTTATATTCCATGGTGTACCCCACCTTGTGCCCTAAGTCTCCTGGGATAGGCTTCAGGCCTCTGCGACAAAAGTGTGGCTTAGTACAGTACTGTATGTGAGCAAGAAACACAGATCACAAACCTTTAGCAGAGTTATTAGAACTGCTCATATACTGCTTATATGTTTAAAACAAAGATAAACACACGTCTTCCCTAAAAAAAGTCAATGCGGTCCCATTTATTGAGGTGCATTAGGCAAAGAAAACAACTAAGGAGATTACTGAAATTACAGGAGTTGGGTTCAGTTGGGTTAAGCACTGTCAAGTGCATTAGTAAAACCTGGAAGGATAGTGCTGAATTGTCAACTTCATGGAAGAAATGTGGAAATAAAAAAACAAAATGACCGTGATCGGAGATCACTTGAACGCTTGGTGAAGTTACATCATAAAAAATTGCCAGTACAAATTAGAGCTATGTTTAATAGTAAAATCAAGAGCATTTCCACACACAGAATGTGACAAAAACTCAAAGAATTGAGACTAAACAGCTGCGTGAACATAAGAAACCTAGAGACTAATCAGTCAAAACGCTTTAATTTGCTAGGGAGCATCAAGAATGGACTTTGGAGCCATGAAAAAAATGGTCATGAGTCCAGATTCCAGAGTGGTGGATGCATCAGGGGAAGAAGGAAGGCACATGAGGCGATGTACCCATCATGCATAGTGCCCACTGTACAAGCCTCTGGAGGCAGTGTTAGGATCTGTGGTTGCTTCAGTTGGTTCTGTGAGCATGAGGAATCATTTTCACACATGAACTAGTCACCAGATTGCGCCCTGAAATCAAAGCTAAAGGCAGTCGAACCGAATATTACAGTGTGAACCTTTTTTTTTGGCCAGGCAGTTTACTCTATATCGCAAGGAATTAAGAAATATACTGTAGCTGTTGTAATATTTGGACATGTATACATTATTTACTGCTCTGCTGGTGTATTAGGTGCATCCGCTTCATCCCTAAACTCATTTGCTCTCATAACAGGTAACAGAGAGATACACTTTAAACGTTTTTTGTTCCTCCTTACTCCAATAATCAGGAAGCAGCAGCAAGCTCAGGACTATACTGATGACCAGATATTATTTGAGTGGTGGTTGAAGAGGAACTAATACTATAATATGGTAAAAAAAAAAAAAAGAAAGTACAGTATTACAGTATGCTGATACTACATTATATTGTAATTTACCATATAACTATTTCAAGAAGAGACCAGAATAACACACAAAGAAATGGTCTTTGTTTGCCTTCCTTAGCCTCCAGCCTGAGAAGTTTCTCTGCACTGCGTAGTTGTGTTGATACTCAGCAACTTCTCGGGGCTTTTAAAGTTCTTTTTACAAAAATTGCTGAAAGAGTCAGACTTGCTTATTGAGGAGTCGAGATACTTTATCAAGATGAATCTTATCGAGACAGACTTTACCTTTACATTTGCACAAAGTGGAAAAAAAATCCCAGTCAAAAGTTTGGACACACCTTTTATAATTCAGGCATTTATCTTAGCAATTTTTCTACCAATACCAACAATATCAAATAGATGGAATAACATGCTGAATTATGTAATTACATAAGGGAAAACAACAGCCCATTACTGCTTTAAGATGTGAAGGTCAGTCCATCTGGAAATTCGTAAGATTTTTAAAAGGACAGTATATTTAAGTCACAAAGACCCTCAAATGCTGTGCTGAAATCGCCTCTCACAAGGAGAGCAAAGGAAAGGAAACCCCATGACTTACCTCTTTTGCAAAGCGTAAGTTAATTTAGTGTTCCCAGCCTCAGAAATCACCAGTTAACAACGAATGAGATTACAGCCTACATGAATGCTTCATAGAGCTCAATTAGCTGACACATCTCAACTTCACCAACTTAGGGGAGATTATTTCATATTTTCGATGCTTTTAGTATCGCTGTACAATTTAGAAAATAATGTAAAAACAAAAAAAAAAAGATGAACTTTTGCCTGATAGTGTAGGTTAGTGATTAGTCGTAATAGATTGCGTTGTAACGCTGTAAACTGAAAACCTGTTTAAGCAGTAGTCAAAAATATTTATGTGTTAAAAGGACGTGCAAATAATTTATTTTATGAAATATTATGATTTTAGGATGTACTTTACACCAATCAGCCATAGCATTCTGACCACTGACACATGAACTGAACAACACGGATCTGCTATACACCAGTAAACCGGTGACAGGATCAGGGCCACACAAGACTCACCCATGCCTGCAGAGGGAGTAAAGGCCAGCGTGTTTGGTCCAATTCTAGAGATAACTAGACATAAATGCACCAGACAGCCCAGGGCACCACAGCTTGTTACACACGAGGCACAGCAGGCAAAGAGCTCAAGACCATTGAGTCAGACCCCAAACTTTCCAGATCACAATGTGTTCAAGCAACCATGGGATGCACCGGACAAACAAGTCGGGATCCATGGAGGCCCGACCCAGAATCCACAGGATCCGCTGGGACCAGACACACACAACAGCAGACCCCCAGATGCCAGAGCTGCCTACTGTATGTGGCACAAAAGGGACCCCAAAACCTAGGTGCTTCTAATGTAAATGGTTTTAATGGTATATCTGATTGGTGTAAACATAAATGTATAATCAGTGTTGTGTTCGGATATTAGTTGAATACAGCCAACTTTTTGAAGTCAAACCACCAGAACACATGTATGTCTCTATTAATGCGAGACCTGCTGAAGGCTATATGCAAAACTAGAGCTTTCTAAATTCAAGATGATTGACAGGCAAGTAGAGATATCAGCTTGTCCTAATTGGCTGGATGTTCCTAGTCTACATCATTAGTTTTTTTTTTTTTTCTCTCTCTTCTCATGGAGCCTGGGGTACCAGAAAGACTGAAGTTTCTTCTTTCAGCTGATGTAAGAGCATCATCAGATATTCAGAAGAAAATAGATCTCACTCCAAAAGCCCACCTTTACCTGGGCTCATCATAGCTAAAATGAAATCCCACAGCAATTATTTTAATTGCAGGCAATGTCCGTAATTGACTAGTTAGTGCTGTCTTAATTGTCTAAATACAGCGTGATGAGATGGACACAGGTAAACAGGAATCAATATCATAAACAGTAATAAAGCTTAGGCAGCTACGATGACATGGGAATTTAATATCAGCATGTTGCCGTACTCAAGTTACTCTGCTGTTATTTCCGTTGTCTACAGACAAGTTGAAGATGAAAGTGCACAATATAAATGTCAACTAAGTCTTAGGAGGCTTGTTTTATTAACACCATGGACAACCAGTGAAATGGAACAATTTAACAACACATAGTGGAAAAAAAAAATCAGCCAAATTGGAATAAAGTGGTGCCTCTGTGGTTATGGTTCTCCGCTTGATGAAAATCCAAATCCCGGGAAAAGCCAGACAGTCACTATTGGGTGCTTGAGCAAGACCCTTAACCCCTGAGCTATATGCTTGGGTTGTGTTCTGCCTTATTTGTGCGGCACTTTGTGTAAAAACATCTGCCGAATGAATACACGGGAAGGTGCACATTTCCGAGCTCTATTTCCGCAGTTCTGTGTCCGTCTCTGTTCCCTCGTAAAAAAAAAAAAAACATTTATATTTTAAATGTTTGTGCAAGCTCTCTGTATGTTGAAGAGGCTTTTATGCATGCAGAATCAACAAAACGTATCACATACTGTACTGCAACATGCCTGCGGCAATATTCTACCGAGGAGGGCCATCACACAAATTCAAAAAATATTCTAAATCTACAGCAGGAAAGAAACGGCACCATAAGGAAAGACAGAAAGAAGAAAGAAAAGACATAAGTCCAAAGAAAGGGAGAAAATAGAAAAAGAGCTCAAGCAGGAGCCATTTGCTGGCAGTGAAATGTGAGTCATGGTGAAGACGAGAGTGCACGAGTAGACGAAAATGAAAACAGGAGAGTGGAGGAGGAGGTCACAGGAAACTCTCGCTCGCCCGCATGCTCCGCGTTTGTTTGAGTTTAATCAAATTAAAATTCAATTAAAGGAAACGAGTCTCTTCTCTATTACCTCTCTAAGGAAGTTGAGCAATGACGACACACAGGCACATGCGTATACACACGCACACCCCCGCACGCGCACACATGCATGCACACAGAAAGCGAAGAGTGTGTTTGTGGCGCTATTCAAAGGACATTTAATATTAATCACACTCTCCAAAAATAATACTGTTGTTGCTTAGCAACAGCCAGGCCTCCTCGGGCGATGAAGGAATTTCTCTAAATAAATAGTGATCCTGCACAATATTGGCCGCAACAGTACAGAAAGCACCGCACACATGCCAGTAGGTGATGCGGAAGTGCGTCTCGGCTCTGATTGACAGGGAAGATTGACGGCCGTGGCATTTAAATGCAGTAGAAATATGTAATATGATTATAATCAAGGTAAATAGTGTAAGGGTAATAAAGGCATTCAGGCTACTTGTTTTGCAGTGCACACAGCACTTTTAATAATACCGTACATATACAGTATGCACTTAGGGGCTATTTTGGGCTTTGTAACTGCATCGTCTATCAGCGAAAAATTCCATACAGGGGCAATTTGTAGGAATACAGTTTTTTAGCCATTTATCTATAAGCAGGGACGTCCATAAGACTGTAAAAGACTGTAGACCAGAAATTATTTTGGTGATAGTTAAAGATACTGCAGTGTTGATACTGGATCTTATGCCAGTCAGGGAAATACTGTATAAATGATTGCTATTCATTTTAAATTCAATGCCTTTAAAAGGAGCGGTGGGGGATTAGGCAGGTGAGTCCAGGGTTCGAGCCCTGCCACTGCCAGCAGTAATAAATTAAAGTAATCCTTGCCTGTAGGATTTATCAGTCACTTACATCATCATGGACAAATTTTTACCCATTCTCGCTCATCACATTCAATCGGGTTGGGGTTTGGGCGCTGGGTTTAAAGGCCAAACAACTCCACTTTGGTCACATCTGTCCATGGGACATTGTTCCAGAAGCCGTGTGCTTTGTTCAGATGCGCTTCAATCATGCGTCCATGAATTTTTAAAAGGAGGAGGCTTTCTCTTGGCAACCCTTCCAAAGCAAAGCACACTCGTTCAGTCTTCTTCTAACTGTGCCGTTAGGGTCTGAAATGTAGCTGTAGCATTTTTTGTATTTGAGCATTACATGGTTTGACCTTTCAGTGCTGGGACGTCCACTCCTGGGAAGACTGTCTTAAATGTTTTCCACTTGTGAATAATCTTTCTTACTGTAAACAATAAGCTACAAGTTGCAGATTGACACTTGCTTCTCTAAGACTATTGCTTACTGTATATCTTTCCCTCTTGGCATTGTGTAAACACACACACACACACACACACACACACACACACACATACACCTGAATGCTCCAAACCAGCTGAAACTGAACCTACCCTAAGTCCTGTGGAAGCAGTAAGGAGGTACTTGGTATTGCCCACATATGTTTTTTTTTTCTATTTGCTTTAATAAATAATAATATAAATAATGGCACTGTAAAAAAAAAAGCTAGATCTTGTTGTTTATCTAAAATTTTATTCGCCCACTATGATCAGATTTGTTTTTGTTTTTGTGTTCAAAAACACACAGAATTAAAAGATGGTGTACTAAATTATGTAAATGAGTCTACACTAATATTGTGATGTAACTTGCATTAAATCGGATCAGTACAAGAAAATGCAAACGAATGTAATATGTATAATACCAGCATTACAGGGGAAGGATGTACAGTTCCTGTATTTTGTTTTAAGCGATTCTCTCCATTAATGGACGTGTGTTGATAGTAACTTACGGTCCAGTGTAGATGAGCTGAGAGCTGACGTTCTGCTTACATCTTATCCAACCACAGAAGCATGGATATTACAGAATGCAATTGCATTATTCAGCATAAAAAATACAAAAAGATTGCCTGTTATTGTTTTTTGTTTGTTTCTTTCTTTCTTTATTTGGCTTGTTTTTAAGGAAGCTTACCAGAAACCACCAGACATCTGGTCGAGACTGGAATTGTGCATCAGGACTGGGATGTAGTTGAACTCCCACTCTTTCCTCTTCTGTCATCCTCAGGTCCCTGTCTCATCCTCAGCATTCAGCCCTTTGTCTTGCTGTCACTGCACTGCCCCTCTCTTGTCTCCCTGCCCATCCCCACGTCCCTGTCTCACTCTCAGCTTATTGTTCTTTCACATCTGTTTCTCACCTTAGGTTCCCTGTCTCACTCTCAGCCTTTGATCACTGTCAGATTCCTGTCTCATGCTTAAACCCTTGACTTACCCCTTATTTCTCAGCCTAACCCCACAGCTTCTTGTCTTATTGTCAGTTCTCTCTCAAATCATCAGCCCTCGCCTTACCTTCACTGTCTCCTCCTTGGCTTATGCTTGAATCTCTGTGAATCCTAAATGTGCTCTATGTCTCTAGCTCACCGTCTCACTCAATGCTTTCTTGCCACACCCTTTGCCTGCACATCTCATCCTCTGCTTTCCTATTCAACCTTACTGTCTCTTCATGTCTCACACTTGGCTCGTCCTCTTACTCGAGCACCCTGTATCAGGTTCAGCTGTATGTTTCGCTGCCGGTTCTCTGTCTCTCCCTTATCTCCCTGTCTCACCTGGAGCTTTTCTCCCTCGGCCTTCTATCTCACCAATTCCGTTTCACCCTCAAGTTCCTTTCTTATCCTCAGCTCTCCTTCTCAACCCCTGTCCCCCGTCTCTCTCTCTCGGCCGTCTCTCTGTTAAGGCCCCATGAGACTCTAGCTCTAATCAAGCACATGCTCCTATCAGAGCCAACATGACCTTTCAGGTGCTGGCACTTTCTGGCATGACCTTTTAGAGTGAATAGCTGAGCAGGACGCCGGGACTAATGCGCACAGTAATGGAGGATAATGTGAACCGCTGCTCAGGGCTGCGCATTCTCTATGTGTGAGAGTCCCACTTATCCATTGCTTCTCTCAGCAACACAGTCACACAATAATGTTCTAGGGCTACAAACTGTTCTCTGTTTCCATCAGTATGTGTCTTTGTCATTCTTACAGTCTCTGTCTATCCCTCTCTTTTTACACATGAACACACCTGCTTATCTTTACTTCATAACTGTTTCTTTTCCCCCCTTATGTGATGTTTTTTTTTTTTCAAAAAATCCCTGATTTCTTTCCTATGTCAGTATTTTTTTCTTGTATTTTGGCTCATGCTTGTTATCTTTTATTTTTTAAGGTTTTTTTTTCATTTCCGCTCTGCAGGGACTTAAATTAGATAACGACATAAACTGTTATTTATAATGTGAAGTCTGTGCACTTTTATATACTGTACTGTATATATATGTATATACTCTATCCCTTTCATGCATGAATTATGAGAACCTCAGTCAAGATATATATATATATATATATATATATATATATATATATATATTTGTATAAGTTTGTCGATGCACAATCATATACACATTCATATACACACGAGCTCACCCAAAGTTCAAGCGAGACACCGAGCGCTGCCCGGCCAGTCATCCAGAAAATGGTGAGTGTTACACATGCTCGAGCAAACTGCCATTTCTTATTTTCGTACCCCGACTCAGTCTCAAAGAGTAATCCAATCATATCAGGTCAGAATTGGGCCATCAAACCCTTACATGTAGCTCAGCTATGAGCCTTCATTTTTATAGAGAGTTTGAAATAAGGCTGTATCGTGAAATGAAAAAAAAAAAAAAAAAAAAAAGTGCCATCAAGCGTCATAAAGAAAATAGGAGCACGGATTTCAAATCCAGAGCATTTTTTTTTAAAGATGACAGCATTTCCAAACTGTAAACGGATCAGAGCAGCTGTAGATACTGCTAAAAAAAATAAAAAGCCATATGTTTCTAATTACAAATGGAAGAATTTCACTAAACTAACTTGAAGATATATAGCGACTGGCTGCGTACAACCTGGCAGGTAGAACTTACAATTAAGCACAGCCCATAGTAATTAATGTGTCCTTGTTGTCGCTGCTTCTGTGCGCAAAGCCGCAGTGCAGATGGGACCTCAGCTGGGCCCCTGTTCTTAAGCAAAAGTAAATAAAGTGATGCACAAAGAGAGGCTGCAAACAATGAACGCCGGTTCTGTTAAAACCAACACGATCCGCGTAACATATCTAGAGCACTAGGATGGAGTGGTATGAGACCGATCTCCCGCTGCTCAATTCCCCGCATGAAGCTGGGGTTTGATGACAGGCCCACTGAGAGACGAATGAGAGAGAGAACGAGCGAGGAGAAGAAGGGGGGGGCAGAGAAAATAGGAGAATGAGAGAGTGAGAGAGGGAGCTAAAGAGGCTGTGGGTTGAATGCCTACGGGAAATGGCCCGCCGATGTGCTTATATTACACTGACTTTAGATTCATCTTGGAGATTGAAGCCGATTCCCTAGGGAAATGATGTCTGCCTGTGCGTGGGGCATCTCGTCTTCGATTCCAGCTACGGAGAAGAGCTGCGGGGTACTTAGTGAGAAAAGAGCAGTGGGTGTGTGTTTTAGAATGGGAGCTAAAGCAGGCCTATGTTCCCCATTCACCTGGCCAATATCGAGGTTATTACTCAATATGTTGAGGCTGTGTAAAGCGGGCTGCGACAAGGACTCTATTATGTCATCAGAAAGAAGGGATCAGTGGAGGACAGAGCATGAAAGGAGGAGTGGAAGAGTACCTGCTCGCACGAGTGCAATTCTTTACAGCTAATTAAAGCTTCCCTTTGAGGGGCAGGGCTGTGGAACAAAGGGAGAAAAGAATAGAGAAAGAGAGAGAGAGAAGAAAATATCACAGCCTTTTGAACCAGACTGCAGTCACTGAAGCAAAAGGGATGGTGTTCTACACCCCCAGCCCGATCCTTGCTCTTTGTTTCTCTTCTTTCTTTCTCTTCTTTCTTTCTTTCTTTCTTTTTTTTCCCCCTCTCATTTCTCTTCTTTCCTTGTCTAATGTAATGAGCGCATAATTGTTTTGCGCATAGGAGCACTTGTGGGTGTCTGTGGTGTGTGTTATATGGTTAAGTGAAAATCCGGAGCTTTTCACTTGAGTTTGCTCAGTCAGTGCAGTGACTGTGCTGTGTGGGTAAATGGAGCGAAGAACAGACAGCAAAGTCTTTAGCACACAGAGAATTACTGGCATGTCACACACACACACACACACAACACACACATGCGCACACAAACATAGCCACAGTTAACAAGCTTCAGTGAGGAGTACAAGCTCCCCCTTATGGTTACATTATGTATTTAAGGCAGGATCACGGGTCTGTGTTATAGCAGGGATGTCTACGCACGCTCCTGAACTCTTTCATGCTCAAAACCCATGGTACCACTTAGGTTATGGTCATTTTCCGCGACAAGCTAGAGACATCATGTTGAGTTGATGTATAAAGTAAAAAAAATATATACTGTATTAATTAACGATAATAAAAAAATATCATTAATAATATTATTAATAACAATTCATTCAGTGATTTTTTTTATTTTTGGTTGGGCTGTAAAATTGTGAAACCTAAAACTGTTATTTATTAAAAATAAAATAAAAAAAAAAATCAATGTCAAATGAAATTGGACTTTTTTCTAAACATTCCTTACATTGATAAGTAAATACATTTTTCATGTTCAGTAATACCATGAGTAAAAGGAAAGTAGTTTAGATGTTGCAAAAGAAAATCAATCCTCACTAACAAGAAAAATAGTTTCGAACCATGTTCATTGTGGTCTGGCATTAAAAAATGTGTTTTATTTTCATTTTTTTAAAATAAAAATGTAAAGATAAGCCAGATTAAAGCTGTATTTAAAGGAGACCTTGAGTCTATTCAAGTAGACTTAGAGCATGAGGTGGGTATATACACCCTGGATACACTAGTGTGCCAATCTATGGCAGGGCATACACACACTCACATGATCATTCACACACTACAGACAATTTGGGAATGCCAGGTAGACTAATCTGCGTGTCTTCCGACTGTGGGTGTAAATGGGAGTACCAGGAGGAAACCCACCATCTCTGGGAGAACATGCAAACTCCATGCACACATACCTAAAGCGAGGATCGAACCCTCGACCCTGGAGGAGCAAGGTGAGCGTGCTAACCACTAAGCCACGTGCCGCCATGTCCAGAGACAAACAGCAACGACAACAAAAAAAACATTTCCTTCTAAACTTGTTGCTTAATGGCATTACAACCAACTGTAGGTCTATTGTGACCTCATATAAGCTTGTTTCCAGTTCGTTTCTTATCCTTCTGTTCCCTTGTAGGCACGTGGCTCAGCAGCATCTCATTCACATAGACACAGCACGAGTATAATAAAGAGAGTTTGAAGTCTAAAAAATGTATTTCAACAGGAGGATTAAAACATACACTTTGGGGGAGAGATGTGAATTGTTTTAACTTAAAGAATACTAAAATATGGAACCTTTAAAGATCAGGCAGTCCAGTGAGCAGGAGAATTCAGGACGACGATTTCTTTTTAGGTTACAGTAATGGGCTCGAGGGATTTGGAGGTGATGTACAGCTCGTATTTTCCTATAAATAGTCTTAAATCGACTGGCCGTACGTGTGCACACGATGCCTGTAAGGGTTAAAAGACATTTACTGTATGTCATATGGGAGAACTTGGGAGAAATGGAAGTCTTCCCATTCTTCTGACTGAATGAGTTCATGTGCTGTAGGCTACGCGATCGAAATTCAAGATGGCTGTCATTAGCCTCATTATTATTGCGCTTTCTCATTAAGAGGTGAGCTAAATTGTTTGGTGAAGCCGAGGAGAAAAAGAAAACCATTCGCTGAATTGTCAGATTGAACACTCGGAGGTTGATGTAAATGGTTTTTACCACGCAGGAACTTTAAATTACAGCAATCCTGACATGAGGTGAATGTGGCATTGTTGCTCTGTGAGTGTTGAAGTGCTGTCTCCATATGAGTGTGTGTGTGTGTGTGTGTGTGTGTGACGACTCGAGAAAGACTTGTGGAACAGAGATACAGTATAGAAGGGAGCTTTTCATTGATTCACAGCATTGTAATTTTAAGTAAATAACGACTACATAAAGAGATAAAGGAAAATATCGACCATGTGCGTGTGCTCATGTTTAGTAATAATAACATGATGTTGTAATAATAACTTTTTTAATGTAAAAAAAATAACAAAATGCGTTTGCTGCCGGCTTGATTTGAACATAATAAGGCAACGCAGTGTAGAAATAGTAATCTTATTCCCTATTATTCGGCAGCAGCTGCTGCACCAGTGTTCCTCTCCACAAGCACCCCAAGCTTATAGATTCGGTTTGAATGTTGGGTTTAATTAACTAAGAGTTAATTAAAACATGTCCTTCATAAAATACACGTGGAAGCTGTGCTGGTTTAACAGCAGTGTTGGGAAGAAAGTAGATGCTAGTTTCACACATTTAATTACTCTCTGGTTACCAAAGTCCTGCCAACAGCGGTGCATATGCTGAGTGCTGTGGCTCATAGTTACATACACACACACACACACACACACACACACACACACACGTGTAAACGATTAAACGGTGGGTTTATGGTGGGAAATGTGTCATGTTCAAAAATACCACAAAAAGACAATTCTCACAACGAGAAAAATATTTCACGAATACGAGGAACAAAACTTTTCTCGACTTTTACTGTAAGTGAAAAGATTATTTTGCAATAACAGTTTAAATGTCTCATTGCATTTGCCAACAATTACACTTTAAAAAAGTGAGAACAATGTTTATGGTTGAGGCCAAAATTTTTAAGGCAACATACTGTACTGTATTCCATGTATTATACCTCCCCCAGTGCACAAAACACGTGATTTTACTAAATAGTTCTGGCCTATACTGTATGTCTGAAGCGTGCAACTAGTGAAAACTGGCTGTGACAACAGGATTCATGGCCTAGGTCATCTCCAGATCTGAACCAAACCAAAAACTGTCGGACAATGGTGAAGAAGACAGAAGCAGTCAGGAAACCATATTCTGTACATGATCTTCACCAACTTTTTTTTTTTATGCCCAGCCGGATACATCAGGTTTTGAAGAATAAATGTTGATTGTTGTATAGCACATTAATTGCATAAAACAACAAACTGCTTATTATTTTGATTGCCCTTATTTTAAAAACCTTTGTCACCACTGTACTTTATATAGACAGGTAGTTACAGTACATTTAATGTAGTACAAGCTCGTTTCTGTTATCACTTACATTATAGCAGCTGTAAACATTTATTCCCTCATTCTTTTTTTCTCTAATTTGAAGATGAAAGGAACACAGCATGGTGAGTTACTGATAATCCATAAAGCCTTTCTCCCTCAACAAACTCCTCCTTTTATCGTTAAACGAGTATCAACACAGAATTTTCTTCTCCATATACTTCTACTGTATGTTAGATACAAACACATTCTTTGTGTATGCAAACTAACAACAGGAATGAAACAAAGCTTTAATGAAGGCTGTAATAAAAACCTGTTATTTGCCCTGTAACTAGTCATCTTAATAATTTTATTTATTCATTTTCCTTAGTCCTTTTTATGCTAGGGGTCGCCACATTGCATCTTTAACACTGGTTTTACACCGGATACCCTCCCTCCCTTTTTCTAACTAGGTTTGATACCAGCACTGCATGTACAGTAATGGCTGGTTTGCATAGGGTGTAGCAAGCTGTTGGTGAGGCTCGAACCCCGACGCCCTAATCAGCAAACCTGAGTACAGCTAGTCAGCTTATAACTGATCAAAATCGATCAGTCATATTCAATATTTCAGCAGCACTGTGGTGTCGATCCCGTATCTATACTGTACATCGAACATTCATATTTCCAAACACAACCTTAAGTTACAAGCATCAGTTTCTTGTTTTTCCACGACCCACTAACATAAGCCTGATCCATCGGCAGGACATTCCTAATTTGCTGAACTACAGTACCTTTTTTTTTTGGTTGTTAGTTTCACAGTAATTACTGAATAACGGGCCTTAAGATGAATAACTGTCTAATACTCCAGGACATTAAGAGGATTAGCCTACGAGTCAATTATACTGTGTATATTTTAGTCTGTTTATTTGACCACCGGCAGTACAACAAAAAGAGCGGAAACACTTCAAAATTGACTCTGAGTGAATGTGTGATTGAATACATTAAAAGGCTACAGCATGTCTTACTTTTATGTCTCTTTCAAATGCAGCATTAAATGAAAGCGCCTTTGCCAAGGAAATGAAACCGTTCCGTAAGCAATAGAAATAAAACTGTTCTGAATGCAGCAGAAATAAAACTGTCTTGAAAGCGAAACGCTGTTCATCGCCGATTTTATGTGCCCATTAAAATACATTTAAATACAAAATGCATGCGGTATATACAGACCTGCTCTCCCTAAAGCATATGAGTCAAGCTTATTTCAATCATACAGCAGGAGTGAAGAGTTTTAATGAGTGCCTGCGTGTCACAGAGCTGACTAGAGGTGTAAGTGAAGGTGGCAGGTCGGGCCCCTGATTGGCCGAGTGAGATCTAAAACACCGCTTCTATACTGTACATACCGATGGTTCTGACATCACTGCTGACACACGCTATAATACCCCATGGGAGAGGGGAGCGGGGGTGTGGGCTGGCGGATTGAAAAAGCACGCGTGTTAGTCAGACCCATCGATAAGCTCAGTATGTGTTGGCTGAGTTTGCTATGCGGTAAATGTGGTTCATTTTAATTAAATGAGGCTTGATGTTGTTGGTAAAAAAGATCTGATATTAATGGAATATCTATTTTGGTGGGTGCGGGGGGGGTTTACTGTATGTATTGCACATGAAAGAAAATGTAAATGGCAGAACAAATTAGTTGGTTATTATACAGTACGTCTTGAAAATATAGACTACATCGAATAGTTGATTTATACGTTCAGGGATCCTAAACGAATGTGAAAATTGGTCCAGACATAAAAGCTCAGCTTAGATGCAGGTTTTTGCAAATTAGAATTGAAGGGAAGCATCAGATGCATATAAGGCATGTGGGAAAGAAATCTAATTTGCCAGTCTAAAAGAAGCTTTTTACACAGCGTCTCTAATGAGCTTCGGAGCTTGACCTCATTAGACGAGTGTGTAACACCTGAGTGCTTCAGTTCTGAAGAGTAGACATCCCCACCCCAGCACATTAGAACAGAGCCTAATCTCAGCGCATTGAGAACAAAATCGGAGATATCAGTGAGAACAGCAAAGCGTGAAAATCATTGGAAATTTTAATCATTCGTAGGTGTCTCAGCGGGACCGGCGATGCCTTGGAGAACCACCTCAACTCCAGCATCCACAGCAGTGGTCTTATAAGCATAATGTCTTTGATGTTGACTCCACTCTGCACAGGTCTGATGTGACTCTCGAGTGCATGTGAGTGAATGCTAAATGTGTCTTTGTGTGCCCTCGGCAGGAGCTTCGGTCAATTTGACGTGCCGTGCATTCTTCGGCTACAGCGGCGATGTCAGCCCACTCGTCTACTGGATGAAGGGAGAGAAATTCATCGAGGACATGGACCAGAGCCGCATCCGAGAGAGCGATATTAGGTGGGAGCACAAATCAGCAGACGTAGTTCAGACCTGATACCGTTTCTACAACATTCACCGTCTGCACATACTAGACCAAATGAGTCTATGTAAACTCCATATCAGTTAGTGTTTTACCACTGATCTGAAAAATGAAAAGCTTTTAAATAATTCACTTTAATATCTCATGCAATGCGTGGTACATCAATAATGCAGCTAATCAGATATACACATTGAATACACACAAAAATGCACTAAGGAATTGAATGCAGATCACAGAACCATAAAGAAACTCCAGGATCCATCTCGCGTAGTCGTCGCTTCTATCTTGATTATTCAGTGCTCCGGTGTAATCAGAAAGCCTTTATGGAATTAATTGTTTGATTGTTTAAAAATAGCAATTGTTTTGCGATAATTCACGACCCTAGGCAGAGTAGTGCTTGTGCGTGGTAGGATTATGCTCCATGCTGAGTGGTGCGTTCATTTCAAAATGAGAAAATGAACTGTAATGTACAGTTTATCTGTAAAGCAATGCCTTGACTTTTCTTTTCCCACAATGGGCATGCAGCCTCATCGGGTCACTGGCCTGCTGTGTGCTAACATGCTCAGGGCAGTTAGCAGAAGGGAAAGTGGGTGAATTCTCAGCTTTGGCAGTGTCGGCCATGACCTTCCCTTCAGCAGCGTATGCCATCTCCCCGACAGCCTTGAGCAGCGGGAAGAGAGGACAAGTGGTCTGTTGCTGATATGTGACTATGCTTGTTACGCTTTCATACGTATTCACGTTGTTTTCGTTCATTTATTATCTTTGTACAAGATCTCATTGGACAACATTTGATCAACAAGAACATTCGCTTGATGTTGTTCTTACCGAAACTTAGGGTGTTAATTTAGGGGTGACTGTAATCTTAAAAACACACTCGCCCAGGCTGCATTAGATTAGGCGCTCCCTAGATTAACTTAATTAAATGAATGACTAATTGGCAAGCATGTAATTATGACTAATTAAAAAAAACGAGAAAAAATAATATTTTTTTATGAGACAGGAAGGTAACCTACATTCCTTTAAAAAATAAAAAGAAAGAATCCCAATAAGAGCATCTCTGTCGAGGATGTGTGTGAGACTGGCTTTAAAGGTGGCTAAAATAAGGTCTTTTAGGAGACAGCTGACTCATGCTTGCCTTCAGTCTGGGACAGCCTTTATCTCGGAAGAACAGAGTTTCTGCCCAATAATGCTGGCTATTTATGGATTTTCCACCCAAGTGGAACTAGTGGTAGTGACGGTATTTTTTAGTGCCCCTGATAACAATTCAGTCAAGTATTTGTGTGTCATATAGCCAAGCTGGAAAGTTCAAATCAACTTTTTTTGCTCCATCCTCATCTGGTGTGCAGCGATTCTTCATTTAATGCAGTGAAATAAAGAAAAGTGACTTTTAGGCAATTAACATCTTAGAGGAATTAGTGTTTCTGCAGTCCGAAAGCTGTCTCAGATGGGCGAGTGCTGATGGAGCAAGCCTGGGTGGAATTTTCTAAAGCCTTATTTTTTCCCCCCTGCATTTTATTTCTTTTTTAGATCCATATTAGATTTTAGCAGACAATGTAATCTCCACTTTACAGAAAACCAAGCGGTAAACTTGACTCGCTGGATTTTTTTTTTCCCTCTTATACTCAAAAACACCCCAACTTCAATGCTTCTAGTTAAAGAGACAACTGTTTAGAGCCTTTTGAAGATAAAGTGAGGTGTTGTATAGGCCATGGTTATGTCAGTGAGTCAGTTTGCACCGAGCCAGGTGACTCATCTTATCTCAGCAGCACTATGTAAAAGAAAAAAGCACAACAAATAGCTTTGGTAGCTTATGAGCGCACCAATAAAAGTGTAATTTAGCTGTAAGATCTCCTGCTGCTCAATTTCTGACATCATCATAACACTGGACCTCAGCTCATCTTACCCGGCTCTCCCCATGTGATTTTCTTGATATCTTTTGACAGAATGTTTCTTGCATTGCCTTCTCAAGGCCTCTTATAAACAGAACCATCTTCCATTTTAAGATTATGTGAAGGGTGTCGAAAAGACGTGGTAAAAATCTACAATTGCCGCTGTCAAGCACTGATGAGGCAATGGGTTCTCATTATAAGTTTGGCATAACTGCACATAAGTAGAACTTTTAGTTACTTGCTGTACATAGAAAAATGGCCTATTTTTTTCCACCCCTTTTTTTTGGATTCTGAAACTTTTTAAATGTTAACCGAAATCTGATTTTTAATAAAACCGGAGGATATTAATATTCATTTGTGTTTATTTAGTATGACAAATTATTCAAATCAAATGCCCCATGCGTAATGCAATTGTCTGTGACATTTGTAAATTCCACAATGTGAAAAATGTAATATTTCTGTGACATTTGTGGCTTTTTTTTTTTGTGCATGAGCTGCTTGTTACATGTAAAGTCATGCTAAATGCTCATTGAGATCTTGATTTTAAAAAGTGAGTATCTAACTATTTAGTCTTCAGAAATGCATTCTGGCATGTCTAAGCGTTGGATTATTTTTCTGCCTGATCTAGCAGTGTTTCTGCTTTACCTGATGGAAAAATGGTACCATGGATAATAAAAAATATTAAGGGGGATTATACACTCATAAGCCATAAGACTAAAACCATCTCCCTAATATTGTATAGGTCCCCTGGGTCGCCAGACAGCCCTGACCCGTCTTGGCATGGGCTACACAAGACCTTTGAAGGTGTGCTATGTTATCTCTCACCAAGACATTACCATTAAATCCTTTAAGTCCTGCAAGTTTATCAGGGGAATTCGGACCCCTTTGTCATGTTCGTCAAACAATTCCTGTGTCGCAGGTTGAATTTATTCTCCAGAAAGAGACCCTTGTCGTCAGGTACCACCATTTCCGTGAAGGGGTGTGCTTGGGCTCCAACTATGTTTGGGTTGTTGATACAAATTAAAATCGACATGACCCAAAGTTTCCCAGCACATCATTGACCAGAGCATCACACTGTCTCTGTTGGCTTGCCGTCTTCTCATGGTGCATCCGTGTGCCATCTTTGCTCCAGGTGCGCAATGCACTCCCACCTCGCTGTCCATATGATGTAAAAGATAACATGATTTATCAGGCCAGGCCAGCTTCTTGCATTTTTCCATGGCCCAGTTCTGATGCTCACATGCCCATTGTAGGCTGTGGATGAGGTTCCAAATGGGAACCTTAACCGGTCTGCAGCTATACAGCCCAATATACAGCAAGCTATGATGCACCATCTGTTCTGATACCGGTTTATTATGCATAAACAGCATAAATTTTTCAGCAATTTGTGCTACATTAGCTTTGTTCCCTATGAATATCAATGAGCCTTGGGAACACGTAAGACAATCACAGTTCACCAGTTGTCCACCCTTGGATCAATTTTGGTACAGGTGGTAATAACTACTGCATACCAAGAACATTGCACAAGATTGGTTGTTTTGGAGTTGCTCTGACCTGGCTGTCTAGCCATCTCAATTTGGCTCTTGTCAAAGTCACTCAGATCCTTGTGCTTGCCTGTCTTCCCAGCTTTCAGCACATACACATACTGTTCACTTTTTGCCTGATGGATCCCACCCCTTGACAGGTGCAACTGTAATGACATAATCAACGTTATTCACTTTACCCCTCAGTGGTTTTAATGTTATTACTGATTGGTGTATCAGTCAGTCTATTTTAAATGCTCTGAGCAGTTAGGAGGCATTTCATATTTTTAAACACGCTTTGTCAGGGTGCTGCTATTTTTAAACCAATGCATCTAAAAACACAAGATATATGGTGTCTATTCAACATCATTTTATTTTAATCATGCTCATCCTTCAGCTTCTGCTGAACTTCCAGTATTGACTTCCATTGTTTGAGTGAACAGTGTTGAAAAAGGACAACAGTATCTGTAGCAGTTTTGCCCCTTGGTGCCTATTATGTTTCAGGAGCTCATCAGTCATCAGACATGAACTGTAAAGTTCCTGTTATACCCAATTTACAAAACCAGTGTGCTATATGAGAAAGCTTATACAATCAACCTGGGTGGCAACAACCATAACAAACAGTAATTAATGACTCGCAAAGTGGTTTTCCTCTGCAGGAACAGAATCAATTCGCCATTGATTGTCTTTGGTTAATGCAGGGAAATGTGAGTGTAAAATTAGATTAATAACGCTAATAAATGCATTTGCCGTTAATTATAGACTGGCAAAATCAGCATCTTGTAAGGTTCCATGAACAAATTATTCAGCCATGTGAAGTTTTTAACCGAATGCTTTATTGTTTATCTGAGACAAACAATAGTGTTCAGTAAAGTGTAAGAGAAAAGGTCCTAAACTAAAACCCTGATCACCACAACATGTCAATCTAAATCATCATTCAAGTTTATTCCAAGGAAAATTTCTTCTTCTGAGTGTCACCAGTGTCTTATTTTTTTATTTATTTTTTTGTCCCTTGACAGGACCATCAGAGAGCACCTGGGAGAACAGGAAATGTCCATCACTTTGACAATAGATTCATTAGAAGAAGGAGATCTGGGCAATTACTCTTGTTATGCTGAGAATGGGAACGGAAGACGACAAGCCAGCATACAGATCAGCAAACGAGGTATTATTTATCTGGATTCCTTATTTCTAATTCCTTATCACTTTCCTGTGGGTCTCCTTCAGGCAAGCATTAGCATTTAGTGTTTCCTTTTAAGACAAGCAGCTCTGAAGGCGTCTCATCTCCACTTCAAATGGCAGTTCAGAAGGATCGACAGTGTCAGGAGATCTAAAATATTCCACTCTCGACTTGTGCACACACATAGCTCACTGATGAGCATCACAACATTTTCCCATCAAGTCTAAAGGGACTGAAATATGCTGAACTCCTGACCTATAAGCTAGGCTCCGACATGTTGTGTGATGGAGAAGCTGACTTGTGTCATTTTACTGTAAATCCTAATACATGCTCATCAGTCTTTTAATTCTGTTTTACAAAATATCTTTATCTACATTTGAATTGATAAAATTGCACGGATAAATACCACCCACGTAAAACCTTAACACGGGTAGCAAACGATAAAGCAGATTAAAAACATCATGATTTAAAGCATTTGCTGTCTAATGTCTAATGGGTTTTTCTCCCCTCCTTTTTCCCTCTCAGTCGAGCTGATGTATACAATGGAGCTGGCTGGAGGATTAGGAGCCATTTTGCTGCTGCTTGTTCTGCTGCTTTCTCTGTATAAATGCTACAGGATCGAGTTGCTGCTCTGCTACAGACATCATTTCGGAGGGGAGGACTCAGATGGAGGTAAACAAAGTCTGCATATTAGTCACAATGATTCCATAGTGCCCCCCAATGGACAGACCAGACCTTAACACCTTAGGGAGGAAAAGGAAAGAAAGTGCATTTAAAGTGTTTTGGTAATATAGATGTAGACAGATTCCAGAGAGATATTAGGTTCTCCATCTAAAAGTACAAAATTGTTGGGTGAGCACATGTTAGCCATGTAATACCTACCAGTATTGCACTGTCGCCTTAAGATTAATAATGCACCATGTGGTGGCAGGTGGCTTATTGGTTCCTTGGACCTCCAGGGTCCGGGGTCGATTCCTGCTTCGGGGTCTGGAGTGTGCATGGAGTTTGCTTGTCCTCCCTGTGCTTGTTGGGTTTCCTCAAATACTCCCCAAAACCCGCAGATTAGACTTATTTGTGTTCTCAAATTGCCTGTCGAGTGTGAACGTTCTTATGAATGTTGACCGGAGTGCCTTCCACGGTTGTATAAATGGGAATGATTACCATTGACCTCCATTGGTGACTTTTGGCTTCCACGGTCCCTAGTTGGACTACAGAGGTCCCTAGATGAATGGAGATGGACCTACCAGTGTAAACTAAAAAAAAATGCTACAGGCACATTTACACAAACTGAAAAAGCACAGAAATAAATGTTGTAAGTTCCGCTAAAAAGTGCAGAAGTTGCATCTTCACACATTTCTTTTGTCAGTTATAGTGCCAAATGCTTAGCTTGCCAAATTGTAATAACCAGGCCTTTGTTACTAGAGTTATTTAGGTGCTGTTTGTAAGAAATGTCTTCAGTTTAAGTAATTTAAATGTAAAAATGGTCTAATTAAACTAATTGCTTTAACTAGCTCCTAGTTTTCTAAATTGCAACAGTGTGTATATAGTTTTGGTTCACTAATGTAATTGGACAAGCACTGTTCCAAGAATACTTATATTTTCATCAAATAAAATCGGTACTATAGTAGAACTAGTGATCTGCTGTCATCATATATGATCAGATATGGCAAAAATATCAAACTTCAATTGTACTGTCATGCTGAATACCGGCACCGCTGTGTTAGTCATGGCCCAATCGTAGCGGTGCTGATAATTGGTGTAAATGCGCTCTTGCCCAAGGGGTAGTGCTTTAATGCATTATCATTTTATAACATTACTGATTGTATTATCTTGTCCTGGAGAAATATAGCTACTTACTTTCAAGCCATTTATGCTATTTTTAAGTTTTGTTTTTTTCCATCAATTTTTGTCATTTTTAGTTTGTTTAGATTTTTTTTTTTTTTTCAGTTTGACATCTTTTCCGAGTTTGTTAAGAGTAGGAACCTCTGTAATCCCACTAGTGCACATGGAGTCCAATGGTGACCATTATGTTTATTTCCATTTTTACAACCATTGTAGGACCTCCAGTCAACACACGCATTCACACACTACGGACAATTATTTTGGAAATGCCAATAAGCCTAATCTGTATGTCTTTGGACTGTGGGAGGAAACCTGGAGTACCTGGTGGAAACACACCAAGCACAGGGAGAACATGCAAACTCCATGCATATATGCAGGGAATCGAACCTTGCTTACCACTAAAATCTTTTTACTAGTTTAGTTAAATAACTGAATAATGAACAGAGTTTAAATAGTTAAAATTGTTGATGCGTGAGATTTTTCCCCTAATTGTACAGGCTTGATTTTGGTTTTCTGATTTTAGAAGAATGCTAATGAAAATTATACATCTGCATCAAAAGAGGATTAATCATTTCCTTGTGTGTTTTTCCCCTTGTCTACCGGGTTATAATGTGTACAACAGAAATAAAGAAAAGTTTGTTGATTAATAATTGTTGATTTGGACTGAAAGCAGAAAATACAGTATGAGCATATAAAGATATGCAAAACAATAGGCTTAACAGCAGCGTGTGTGCTTTATGTTGTGCATTGTGGATCGTCGTATTGTTATGCTGAAACGTCTTACTGATATGAGACATGGCATCTTTGTTCACCGCGGCAGGTCATAAGGAGTATGATGCGTACCTGTCCTACAGTAAAGTGGAGATGGATCAGTGGGGGCAGGAGCTTCAGGACGAGGAACGTTTCGCTCTGGAGATCCTTCCTGATGTTCTGGAGAAACACTACGGCTACAAACTCTTCATCCCAGACAGAGATCTCATCCCCACCAGCAGTATGTGCAGCCTTTATGTGTTGTGTATGTGTGTGCATGGGTGCATGTCTCTCTGTCAGTCTACCTGTTTGTGTTTGTGCGTCTGCGTGCTTTAGTGATGTGTCATCTACCTCCAAGGAACTACAGTATAAGGGGGTTGAAACTGTAACACATCAGAGGCAGCTGCGTTTCTGTACAGGCCTCGGTGGTAAACATCAAATAAAGGCTTTCAAATTACAAAGTCTGTGAAAGTACTCTATGGAGACCTGACACAGAATGTCAGGGCAGTCAGCGTGCGCTGATTGGTCTGGGTGAGACTGTTGACCGAGCCTGGTGTTAAGGAATGAAGAATGCCTCCCTAGAAAGCCACTGTATCTACTTTAGAGGTACTTTATCTCTTGTACTGCTGTTCTCTGACATGTTCCCCGGATAGCTCCAGATTTACCACGACCCTGATCGTGATAAAGCAGTTACTGAATATGACTGAATATGAATACTTTATTTCACACCTGTCTAAACTTCTACACTTGGCACAGGCTTAAGTGTATGATTAGCAACCACTCAGAGTGTGTATCAGAGAGTTTATGGAGGCAGGGTTTATTATATAACCTGACGTTCAGTGTATTGTAACATAATCTTTCATGATAGTCATGAGAGCCTGTGAACCTTATTTAGTTTGAGTAAAAGAAGAAGAATATCCCTCGATTTGAGAACTACTGTACCACATGATCATTTTTGCTCCTTCCTTTTCTTCGGAGCTACCTAAGCACTTCATTATCATTATGTACTTATGATAATAATAATATGATATCTGCTTCATTGTGTGTCATCTTCAGACTATTTGTGCAGTCCGTGTGTGTATTGTTTACTGTCTTTGCCCGATAATTGCTCTGCGTGTATGTGTTTGTTCACATTGGATGAAAAGCTGAATGTTTATGTCTAGGTCTCAGCAGTGAACATTACCAGGATGAGACACAACTTGTTAGAGGTAGAGTTTAATCCTAACACACACGCACAAACACACACACACACAAGATCAAGCTCGTTGCTCATGCATTATTCCTGTGTCTTACCTGTGACTGTGAATTTTGTCTTTAGTGTTATTTGTCGTCTGTCTTTTTAATGTTTTATCTGTTATGCATTATCTGCATTAAGAAAAGAGACATGCATGTACAGTACAAGCTCAGTAGTTTTAATGATGCGAGCAGCTGAACGGGTTAAAAATGCAGGGAAGATGTTATAAAGCATTAATGAGCACAGTCATGGTTTCTGTCAAAAAGAATCTTAAAAAACCAGGGACAAGTCAGGGCTGAACTGTATTTAGGAGATGGACTGGAACAGAGGTGGGACGGATGAGGCTTGAGAATAAGATAAGGTCCACTGCTAAAGAGGAGGTCAGGAACTTGGACTGAGTAAAGGGAAACAACAGAGCCCGGGTCTGAGCCAGGAACAGATTTTAAGAGACTGGAGCAGGGAGTGAGCACATGTTACTGTATATACGGCCACAAACTCCAATCAGGGTCAGAGACTGCCACAGGGACATGATTGAATTCAGGAATAATGCAGATGCAGGGACAGAGACTGAGACTGAGACTGAATCCTTATGCAGGACCAATAGCTGGATGACAGATGCCATGTAATATATACTATAGCTCTACACTCTTATTCTGGTCGCTTGTTTGTTTTTTATAAAATTTTGATTTTGCTGATATATTGGTTTTATCCACTGGTCTTGCCAAATTTGGTATGTGGTCATGACCACTGTCCCAGCAGGAACCCCAAAACTAAATAAACGTTGTAATACAGTTGTGACAATGTTGTAATGTCCAACGTCAGGACAACATTCTTTTTAAATAATATAACTTTCAAGCACAATATTGCAAATACAACCTCAGAACAATGAACCTTTATTTCGAGCATTTATACCAATTAACATCCATTCACACACCTGACAATGTCTATTGGGTCTTCTTAGGTTTTTAGAGGGGTTCATACAGTAATTTAAATCTGAGACCGGGGCAGACACAACAGTGTCCCACATAGTGGGCAGTGGTGGGCTCTGGGTTACTTATCGGAAGGTCAACAGTTCGAGACCCAGTTCTGCCAGGTTGCCGTTGTTGTGGTCTTGAGCAAGGCTCTTAACCCTGTCTGCTCCAGGGGCACCGTATAACAGCTGACCCCGTGCTCTGATACCAACCCACTAACAATAGCTGGGAAATGCGAAGAATAAAGAATTTCACTGTGCAGTAATGTATATGTGATAAATAAAGACTTGCCTGAACACACAGTGCGTGTATCTCATGTCACGCGTTTCTTGATGTTGTAATTTTACCCCTCTCTTTCATTTTCTTTTAGAAATATTACCATGAGGTGCATCTTAGCTCCCAAATTACTGTACTGTAATATGGTGTTTGCACAGCACCCATCAACTTATTACAGTAGCAAAAGTACAGTATTTTTTTTTTATGCAGGTACATACCATTTTGGCTTCTTCCTTATTTAATATGTTAGTAAATTTACATTGTTGTACTGTATGTGTTGTTGTGTAGTAGCCTGAGCAGCATGTTCCCTAGTGGTCCAGTGTTAAGCACGGAGTTCTCTCCCCACAGTGATTAGAGCTCCAGTCCTGCTCAGCTTACAGTTTTGGTATTCATTTTGTTTTGAAGCTGTTTTTCCAACATTGTGTTTGTTATCTCAATGACATGCAGTTGTTCCAATGTCATTTCAAACTTTCAAAAACGATTTAATACCGACGTTATCCCAACGTCCGTAAAAGCCACATTAACATCACCAGAACATTTTGGGAACCAAACATTCCTGCTGGGGTTCAGATTATTGGTGCATAAAATGTGGCACTTTGTCCGGTATATAAAACAAAAATATGTATTATTTATACACTCTGTACTCTAACTACTGTCTGGCAAGAACTACAGCTGCAGTTGGGCTAATGTGCATCTTACATGTCAACTAGAAATGCCCCAAAATACAGTATGAGAACAAATAGACCAAAAAGAAATGAAATCAGTGATTGTTTACAGATTTTTTTTCAAGCAGTCTGCTTGCTCATTCAGAAGAGAATGCTTTTTTTTAAAACTAGTTTAAACATCACTTCTTGTCTTTAAACGAACACCATGTTCTTCCACTTTTAACAATACAAATAAAATGTTGTCTTAAAGGTCCATAACTTTACTATTTCTAGAACAAGTTGCTCCCCCAAGGTGTGGTAATGCTCCAGCTGAAATCCCCCCAGAGAATGCATTTTTTTATATACCTTTTTATTTCACTCTTCCAGCAAATGTGGTGTTTCTGCATCTACTGTGTTTTAACTCCTGCTGAGTCCCACCTCACTGGAGAACAGTGGAGCTGAGCAACAAACTAGGGGAGGAGTTTCCTCTTATATGAGGTCACAATAGGGAAACCTTCAGGTTGGGTTGTATTTAAGTACATTTTGCATAATATATCCCGTTAAATATGTGACTGTGAAAAAGCAGTACCAGATTTTAGTATTCTCTGGCATTGGTGATACTACTTGTATATCCATGTTATGTCTCTAAGAGGACTGTTTTTATTTTCAGTTTTGACTTGTTTTGGCATGGTCTTGACCTTGCTTTATATTCAGTCTAACACAAGCTTGACTAGACTTGCCTTTGACTCAGAAAAAAGCGGCTTTGACTTCAACACTTGACCAGGTGAGACCTCAGGGACCGAAAAGCTGATACCGTAGGCTAAGGATCAATAAGCTTCAGTAAGCACTTTAGTATTCGCTCCTCTTCATGAAGGGTCAAACCTACTGGGAAGAAAAGCATAAGCACTGCTTAGACATGCTGTGGTAACACATAAAGGTCTTGTCGAAGATAAACCAATGTGAAAAAATGAGATTTCATAAGAAACACCTGCAAACAGGAGTGTTCCATATCCATAAGGGATATATTTTAATCTGTTTCATTCTCTGTGTTTTGCAGCATATATTGAGGATGTGGCTCGCTGTGTGGAGATGAGCAAGCGTCTGATCATCGTGTTGACCCCTGGCTACGTGCTGCGTCGTGGCTGGAGCATATTCGAGATGGAATCACGCCTTCGCAGCTCTCTAGTGTCAGGTGAGATCAAGGTGATCCTGATCGAATGTGCTGAGCTACGTGGTGTCATCAACTACCAAGAGGTAGAGGAGCTGAAGCAATCAATCAAATCTCTGACCGTGGTGCGCTGGAGTGGCCCACGAAGCAACAAGCCCGGCTCACGATTCTGGAAGCAGCTGCGTTATGCCATGCCATGCCGCCGGCCACAGCCCAGTCTCAGGACCCCTGCAGTGGATGCAGGAGAGCCAAACCCCTTCGCTCACCTCCACACCGTGTCTGCGATCTCAGTGGCCACCGCAGCATCGACAGCAGCAGCTCCAGCCCGTCCAGAGCTTCGGGCCGCCCTGCGCAGCTCGTACCGGGCGCACTCACTGGCCAGGCAGAAACACGCCCACTTCCGCAGCTACGAGTACGAGCTGCCGCTGGCAGCGGGAGCCACTCTGCCAGCACAACCCACCTACTGCAACCTGCCGCTTACGCTGCTTAACGGCCAGTGGCCCACCGCCAAGCGCCAGCACAGCCTGGATGAGCCACACGCCAACAACAATGCCATGTTGCCGTTGCTGCCCCGTGAAACTAGCATCTCCAGTGTCATCTGGTGATGGAGAGGCAGCAACGATTATTTGACTTCTGTAGACAGGCCAGGCTGGGACAAAACCTCTTAAGCTCATAGGGATGTAGAAACGTCTGGTCAAACATAGATATATACGGAACAGCCTCTGCTCCAATCAAGCACTATGGGTTTTTTTTTTCCGTGTGCGGCTTTTGGTCCACTGGATTTGCTGATTTTATACTGAGGCTACCCTGGAAGTAAAGCTCCGCATTAAGGGATTAATTAGTGCCATATCAACTAAGTGGGGAGTCTATGAGTGAACTGAGACATGCAGCCACACCACACGAACGGAAACAGGGTCCTGCACAGACGTCTGCAGTTTACGAATAGCATCACCATCTCCCGATCTCCGTACACTTTGTGTCATCACACTGCCTTTGTTTTTGGTTTTTTTTTTGGTTGTTTTTCTGTTGCCAAAAGATATATCAATACTTTCACTTTGTTTAATTGATGATCTTTATACTGTATTACTAGACTTGCAGTTGATTTTGTTTTTTTACTTTCAGTTTGGAACAGTGTGAGCCATTTGGAAATTAGGGCTTGGCTAAATGAAATGTTTACCCTTTTCTTTTCACTAAGAGTTTGCTCTACATGTTGATCCAAGTGTCCAGTTTCTGTTAGCTTCTGTATGATGTGTATTTATGAGTTTAATTGGACAATTTGTAAGAGGAAAAAAAAAATCACAGAGAATTATGCAAGGAGTGGAGCCCATCCTCAAATAATAAAGGGTATTTTAAGAAACAAGAAATCTATTTTTATAAGTGGAAAGCTGTTTCTCTCTATATATAAAACAGCATCACCAGGACAACGGGGTAAAAGACTTGTGCATTTTGGGTATTTTATAAATTTTGCTACATTGTTTTTTGTTTGTACAACCTACAATAAAATAACTTGATGTCCTCGAATTAATTTAGGAAACAATAGTATACTGCATTTCCTATAGTTGGGTAAAACCTAATGAAATACAAGTTTTTCTTTTTCTTTTTTGAATAACTCTTAAAGTCAAGTTTTAAAGGACTTCAAATCCTGTGTAAAATCCATATGCATAGAGGATTGATATGTATTATGATTTGGATATTTATATTACTATGTATTATAAAACACTACAGCCACTGAAATGAAGTGTTTATATTTCTAAAGGCACAATCATTCTTGTTTCCATTTTGTTTGTCACTGTGCATTAAAATCACCAACCTCTGTCAGTTTATGTGTAGTAAATGCTAATGTCCGAGGTGTGTGTGTGTGTGTGTGTGTGTGTGGGTGGGTCTGTGTGTGTGTGTGTGTGTGGAGTGTGGAATGCATTCCAACAGACTTCACTTTCAATTATAATAATTTCCTGGTAATTTGTTTCTTATATTTGTAATATACTGCGGGTACAGGAAAGTGTTCAGAACCTTTCGAGTTTTCCAAATGTTTCACACTCATCATAAAATTGGTTCACCTAAACATTCTACACACAATAATCTACAGTGACAAAGTAAAAACAGGTATTTTCTGAGTGTACTAGAAACCTTCAGCAGGATTCTCAAATGGAAGAGATTTGGAAAACAACAGTCTTCCCAGGTATGGCCACTCGGCCAGACTGAGTAATCAGTGATGAAGGCCCTCGGTCAGCCTGGTACCCCAAGAACCCAAGGGTCACTATAAGATCCTGGGTTCCCTTGTGGAGATGGGATAGGCTCACTCAAAGACAACTATCACTGCAGCATGCCATCAATCAGTCTTCTGTATTAGAATAGCTAGACAGAATCCAATACTCACTAAAAACACACATGACATCCTGTCAAAAAGAAACAGAAGGGCTCTCGAACCAAGAGAAGCGAAATCCTCTGGTCTGCAATCTTAACTGCCTCACCTTATTAATACCATCCCTTCAGTCTTACATGGTGGTGGTAGCATCATGCTGTGGGTATGCTTTCTTTAACCGAAATTTGGAGACAGCTTGCAATACAGTGAAAAATGGATGTAGATATTTTGAGTATATATGTTGCACTCAGCCTGGAGCAACGGTTAAACACAAGAGTGGAGAGACCTGAAAATGGCTGTGCCTTTTCAACCTGACTGAGCTTGGATCATTTTGCCCAGAAAAATGAAAAACTTCCAAATCAAAAGAAAGTTTGTAGTTACAGTAAAAACACACTCCAAACACTGATTTCTATTTTTTCCTTTTGGAGGATGAGTGTGAAACATAAAATGTAAAACAATTTACATTTTAAAAGGGGGCGCGGTTGGCTTTGTGCAACTAAGTCAACACCCTGAGCGAGACTCAAACTCCCGACAGGAAGAGCATGGAGTAAAAGCCTCAGGTCCACTAGGGTACCTGGTGTTGATGCAGGTAAGTACACATGTATTGCTTTGTTTAACAATGAGCATCGCAAAATAACTTCTCCATTAAAGAAAGAAATATATATACTACTATACTCTGATTTACTGTACATTTAATTTGCAAGCGGTTGAAAATTAAATACACGCATAATGTTAAATGTCCATTTTGTAAAACCAGGCGATCTGCTGTTTGAATATTATACCCGAAAACCATCTCCAAACATTATTAGCAGAGTTACATGGGATACTGCAGTGTGGCTGTGGTGTACCACGGGGACATATCTAAGTGCTGAGCAATATCGTTCACTTTTTCTTCCTCCATGTTGTTAAATATCTTTTGTTTCACTTCTTCTCCTGTGTCTCTTGCTCCTGTTGTAACTAGGACCAGTTTTGCTGCATTTGGGAGCAATGATGCATTCTACAGATTTTTGAAAGAGATAACACAAGCACTTGGTCACTCAAGAGACACACGAGCACTTGGTGTAGAGAAATCATGAGATATGTGCTGTTTTACGGGAAGCTGTGGTGTTCACTCCGGGTCTCTGATCAGGATTTCTTAACTGGGCTATAAACTTGAGGTGGCACACACGTACAGTATACACAGTTGAATGTTGTGCTGTTGGATGTTAAGCAGCATAAAACCTATAAGTAAATGGTAATTTTCTGTTGTTTGGGGTTGTATTTACAGTATTGTGTTAGGGTTATTTCATTATTATTACTATTTATTATTTATTGTCATTTCATCAGCGTCATTTTAACTGTGAACATTTTTTTATGCAACCTAATTACAATCATACAGCATGTCTTGCTGGGCAGATATGATGGATGATGGAGATGATGGAGACATATTTTAGTATTTCACCTGATACTTTATATATGATGAACAAATGAAATCTTTCAGAAGAGCCAAAGAGCAGAGCGTTTCTTAAGTTTATGTAATTTGTACCCAATAATACTTCTTTTTCATCCATGCTCAATAACAATAATATTACAAACCGAATTCCAGAAAAGTTGGGATGTTTTTTTTATTATTTAAATAACATGAAAACTAAAAGATCATTACATGAACCTATATATTTTCACAACAGAATATAGAGAACATAATTGTTTAAACTTAGAAATTTTACACTTTTGTCCACTAAATGAGCTCATTTCAAATTTGATGCCTGCTTTAGGTCTAGGTCTCAAGAATTGATAAGATTTGATAAGACTTAATCTAGCATCTGGTCTATAACATGATAGCTATAAAAGGGATGTCTTAGAGAGGCAGAGACTATCAGAAGTAAAGATGGGCAGAGGTTTTCCAATCTGTGAAAGAGTGCATAAAAATAAAAAGTATGGTGGAAAACTATAATAACAACGTTTCTTAAAGTCAAATTGAAAATGCTTTGCAAATCCCATCTACAGTTGCCCTCGGGCCCTCAGACAACACTGCATCCCTCATCGGCATGATGGTGTCATTGACATTATTAAATGGGCCCAGGAATACTTCCAGAAACCACTGTCGGTAAACACAATCCACCGTGCCAGCTGCAGATGTCAATTAAAGCTCTATCATGCATAAAGGAAGCCATATGTGAACACGGTCCAGAAGTGTTGTTGCGTCCTGTGGGCCAAGGCTCATTTAAAATGGACTGTTTCAAAGTGGAAAAGTGTTCAATGGTCAGACGAGTCCAAATTTGGCATTTTTGTTGGAAATCACAGATGTTGTGTTCTCAAGAAAAGGGAGACCATTCAGCCTGTTATCGGCTTTAGTTAAAAAAAAATCAGCATCTTTGATGGTATGGGGGTGCATAAGTAAGGTATATAAAGGTTTCAGATGATGTCTATTTTAGGGAAGGCCTTGTGTATTTCAGCATGACAATGGATAACTGCAGCTATTACAACATCATGGCTTCATAGTAGAAGAGTCTGAGCGCTGAATTGGTTTACCAGCAGTCCAGATCTTCCCCTAATAGAAAACATCTGGTGCATCAATAAACGAAAAATAAGTCAAAGATGACCAAAGATGATATCTTACCATATCAGGCAAGAATGGGACCAAACAAGCACTAAAACTCCAGAAACTCAGAACCTTAGTGCGAAGACAACTTTAAACTGTTTTGAAAAGAAGAGGAGATGCTACACCATGAGAAACATGCCCCATTCCAACTTTTTTGAGACTTGTAGCAGGCATCAAATTTGAAATGGGCTTATTTTGTGCCAAAAATTTTTTTTCAGTTTTAACATTTAGTATGTTCTCTATGTTCCATTGTGAATAAAATGTTGGCTTATGTGATTTAAAACTTTTTAGTATTCATTTTATTAAAAAAAAAAAAAAAAAAATGTCTAGTTTTCCAGGATTCCAGGAAAAATAATAATACAAATGTTGAAAAAAACACAAATATAAAAATATTTTTAAGCTGCTATAATTTTAATTTTAGAACATTAAGGATTAATAGAATGTATTCAGTAGGTTTAGTTATATGAGGGGTATCAAAAAGTTTTGATATTCTTGTGCCACAGATCCAGTCGCTTTCACCATATGACCTCTCTCAGGTGCCTTGAAACCTGGCAGTACAATTCGCTACTGACAGTCTGGCCCCTGGGGACAAACTCTCAATGCACAATGCCACGAATGTTGAAAAACATGATGGCATGCACTTCGTCGACTTGTGTACGTCGACCTGTGGACCTACGGAAAATGCCTTGCATTTTAGTGCCTTGCAAACTTGGCAGCAACACGGCACATGCTCAAATCACATGTGAGGATTGCCTGTATGTTCTGGAATGTTGTGGAATGTTCGCTGACAATAACTTCACCTAAACGATCGCCGTAAACTTGGCAAATCATGTCATGGCTTAGGAACTCTGTGACAGATTTACCCAGTATCACAAAGAATTTCACATTTACTTTGTTCTAACTTGCTGTCCATGAAAAAAATCACAGATGTGGTAATGTGAAATTAACCTTTCAATTATAATAGTGCAAAAGATTCAGACTGGATGTTATCATGGGTGAGTCCTCATGAACAAATTTTGAGGTCAAAGTCCTAAACACCACGTGTTTACCAGCATGTCAGCTATAGTGACCCGTTTCTTCTGTCTATGGCCAAAACCCCCTGAATCTTTTAGTAATCATTATCATTAACATACTGTACCAAAGCAGTCTGCCATGACATCTGTAACTGAACACAGATATTCTTACAGGTAAGCAGTTAAAAGTTGTGGACTTCAGATTAAAATATTAAAAGATTGTCACTGCCAATGAAGCAAGTCATCTCAAAACTTAAAACAAAGCCATCAGACACATTAAAGTTTGGGTTAAAGGTTACAGAAAATAAGCGTCTACCACCTCAGAGGCTTGAGATACTTCAGACTGCCCTCCAGGGTGCTTAGGAACTAGGGTTGGGTACTCCTGCCATGTAGAGCATCCTGACTGGAAACATCACATCCTGGTTTGGGAACAGCACCATGCAGGACAGACGAGCTCTATAGAGGGTGGTGCGATCAGCTGAGCGCACCATCCACACTCAGCTCCCTGACCTGCACTCAATCTACAGCAGGCAGTGCTGGACCAAGGCCAGGAAGATCGTGAAGGAACTCAGTCACCCCAATAATGGACTGTTTTCTCTGTTGTAGTCAGGTAAGCGATTCCCTGAAGGCCAACACAGACAGACTGAGGAGGAGCATCCTCCCACAGGCTATACGGTCTCTCAGTCAGAACACCACACAGGACTGAACCATTTTCGCACATTGCACATTTATGGACTTTTCTATGTAAATTCTATTTCAATTCAGTTCATTTTACAACTAAAGTTTTCTATATTTGTAGAGCTATGTGTTTTTATATTTTATTATTCTGTTATTATTTTCTATAGCTAAAGTTTTTCTTAATTTTATATTTATTCCATAATTAATTTTTTATTGATAAGGTCACAGGCGTTTGTTTAAACATTTAATTGCATATTGTACTGTGTATGACTGTGTAGTGTAGGTGACAAATAAAAATTGAATTCGAATTGGTATGTGGATGGCAGAAGGATTCGTTTACTGGTAAAGAAAAATCCCTTCAAAAGAGTTGCTAAGAAAAAGAAAGAAAAGAAAAACTCTCCTGGAGGTAGGCATGTCTGTGACATAGTTAACATAGTTGTGACATGTATAAAATAAAACTTATATAATATAATATATATATATATATATATATTTTTTTTTTTTATTTTTTTTTTTTTGATGATGTGAAAGCAACCCAAGGCCGAGAAGCAGAATGTTCTGGAATAGTCAAATCAATCACTGTGATCAATCTAGTGTACATTTCACTTCCTGAAGGCAGACCAATTCAAGAACTGAATTTACTAGATATACCAAGTATTAAAAAGCACAATTTAATTTATGATCATATTAGTTTTGTGTTATTACATTTTGGTTGCTATAAAGTTTTGTATTTTTGTACACAGTTTAGCCAGATTGGATATAGCAAGTTGGGCTGCTAAAATAATAATAGCTTAGGTACAATAATGATTATTTAAAATACAGTATACATACATTTATTCATTTATCTTCTGTACTGCTTATAGTGTACAGTGCCTATCCCAGGATACTTTGGACATGACTTGGATAGTGTATATATATATATACACACACACACCTAAAGGATTACAGGGAACACCATACTAATATGGTGTTTGACTCCCTTTCGCCTTAAGAATTGCCTTAAATCTATGTGGCATTGATTCAACAAGGTGCTGAAAGCATTCTTTATACAGTGGTAACAAGGCATGATGGATCCATGTTCTCATTCTGTTTACACCAAATTCTGACTCTTAAGGCATTTTCGCCCACAGGCCTATATATATATATATATATATGGTTGTGCGTGAAAATCCCAGTAACTGAGCTCACTACACTCACCTAAAGGATTATTAGGAACACCTGTTTAATTTCTCATTAATGCAATTATCTAATCAACCAATCACATGGCAGTTGCTTCAATGCATTTAGGGGTGTGGTCCTGGTGAAGACAATCTCCTGAACTCCAAACTGAATGTCAGAATGGGAAAGTAAGGTGATTTAAGCAATTATGAGCGTGGTATGGTTGTTGTTGCCAGACGGGCCGCTCTGAGTATTTCACAATCTGCTCAGTTACTGGGATTTTCACGCACAACCATTTCTAGGGTTTACAAAGAATGGTGTGAAAAGGGAAAAACATCCAGTATGCGGCAGTCCTGTGGGCGAAAATGCCTTGTTGATGCTAGAGGTCAGAAGAGAATGGGCCGACTGATTCAAGCTGATAGAAGAGCAACTCTGACTGAAATAACCACTCGCGAACCATAAGCCACAACACGCACAACCTTGAGGCAGATGGGCTACAACAGCAGAAGACCCTACCGGTACCACTCATCTCCACTACAAATAGGAAAAAAAGGCTACAATTTGCACGAGCTCACCAAAAGTGGACAGTTGAAGACTGGAAAAATGTTGCCTGGTCTGATGAGTCTCAATTTCTGTTGAGACATTCAAATGGTAGAGTCAGAATTTGGCGTAAACACAATGAGAACATGGAGCCATCATGCCTTGTTACCACTGTGCAGGCTGCTGGTGGTGGTGTAATGGTGTGGGGGATGTTTTCTTGGCACACTTTAGGGCCCTTAGTGCCAATTAGGCATCGTTTAAATGCCATGGGCCACCTGAGCATTGTTTCTGACCATGTCCATCCCTTTATGACCACCATGTACCCATCCTCTGATGGCTACTTCCAGCAGGATAATGCACCATGTCACAAAGCTCGAATCATTTTAAATTGGTTTCTTGAACATGACAATGAGTTCACTGTACTAAAATGGCCCCCACAGTCACCAGATCTCAACCCAATAGAGCATCTTTGGGATGTGGTGGAACGTGGAGCTTCGTACCCTGGATGTGCATCCCACAAATCTCCATCAACTGCATGATGCTATCCTATCAATATGGGCCAACATTTCTAAAGAATGCTTTCAGCACCTTGTTAAATCAATACCACATACTGTAGAATTAAGGCAGTTCTGAAGGCGAAAGGGGGGCAAACACCGTATTAGTATGGTGTTCCTAATCCATATATATATACACACACACACACACACACACACAGACGCACATACACACATACCACAGGCAATTTGGGAATGCCAGATAACCTAATTTGCATGTCTTTGGACAGTGGGTGTACCAAAGTAGCCAGGGGAAACCCACCAAGCACGGGGAGAACATGCAAACTTCATGACACAGACCCCAGGAGTCAAACCACTGACCTTGTTAACTAGTAATTTAGTTCTAAAACATAAATTTTATACACTATTTTACAATACAGCCTTTCTAATATTTTTATGCAGTTACTTTTAGCAAAAGCAATATGTGTAATACCCATAGTTTACTGTAAATTAAATCTGCACTTTTAACCTTTTAACTATTATATTATATATGTATTTAAACTGATAGCATAAGTTTACTATGCTTTAAATTATTAATAAGATATTTCTATTTTACTTGACTTATTTACTTCTATTTTGTATTGAATAATTGATATATTTAATCCAAAAACACTGCATGAAAAATGCTGCTAGTGTGTCAAATTGTAAGTGTAATCCTTTGCAGGAAAACTGTTTATCTTGTTGGATGATTGCATTATTTGAAAATGTTCCTGCTTGCGAAGAGCAAAACTAAAAAAAAATGCTGAGTTCAGGAAACATGTAAGAGATAAGCCACTCCCTCTGTCAGAATGTGAAAAACAAGTCTTGTTGTTTTGATTCTCACTTCTCTCAGTTCTCTCAATGCAAAAGCTTATGGACTTCTCCTACAACCTTACTTACTTCTGCATGAATTTTAAAATTTCTGTAACAGACCAACATGATCTTGTCAACAACAGGTAAAAAAAACAACAACAGTTTTTTTGTATTTCCCATGCAAACATTATTTCTCAAGGAACTTAGGAAAAATATAGTATAAGTATATAGTATTAGTATAAAATTAGTTTGTATTGGATATATTTATGCATCTGGAATGTATTAAAAACTGTAAATGTTGTGCAGTTTTCTTTTTCTGAGTGTGAGAATGCACTGCATGAAATAAGAAACTGTTATGAAATAAGCACTGTGGTTTCTGGGTGTGAGTGAAGCAGGATGTGAAAGTGTACATGGTTAGACTCTGCTGAACGCTGATATGTTAACATTATTATATCAAAACAACAAACAGAAGCACATGTGCAAACTCAGTGCCACAGTACATATGCACACTCCCACTGAGTATGTACTGTATGCTTATAAAACTTTTAACATCTATGGCTTTTACCGTATGTTAATCCTTTTGATCTTGTATGATTTCTGGCGTGACTGGTTTGTGTTTAGTGACTAGGGCATTCATGTGTACTAGATATTTTTTCACTCCACAGAAAACAGATTGTTTTTCTACTAACTTAGTATAAATGTGTAGTTAAGTATGTTCAAAACTTCTCACAGTATATACAGATGAACATTTCAGAAGCAAAGTAACTATAACGAGTGATCAGTAACTATTACTAGTAAGTATTATGAGTAACTATTATGAGATTATTATCTGTTATAAAATTCATATCCTTTTGAATAAATAAATAGTTTCTTTTTCAACATGAGGCATATTTAATTATGTTTGTTTTCTTTTGGACATACAGTATAGTTACTCAGATATTCATATCCCAAATTATGTCAAATTTTTAGGACACCCTGTATTAACTGCTTTAAATGTTTTAAAGCAGTTAATGGTTTTCTATCCATTCCTATAGGAGGATACAACATTGGGGCTTTCTACAGTCTTGGAAATCTGAGAAATCCATACAAAGGCAGGGAAAGTAAAAGAATATACAACTCAGAGCCTTTTATTAAACCAGTAATGTCCTTAAAGAAGGTAATAGACAATACAAAAAATCTACTAATATTTAGTTATTCAATAACAAAACAAATACATACAGTACATATCAAACATTAGTTTGACTAATCCAGTTAAAATGTATTTTGATCCTTTTTTGATCTCTCATTTTTTATTTTTTTTTTTTAAGAAAATACTTCAGGTTTTGGACTATCGTACAAGCAAGGTAAGCAAGATGATGGTTTGTAGCTCTCTTATTACTCACAATCTGAGTTGACAAGGGTAAATTGTAATTTACTATATAGCCATTGTAAAGATACTATACATTATTTAACTATCAAAACTGTCTTTCTGGACAAATTGTTAACTGTATATAGTTCTATTCTTTCCCAAAAACGTTTTGGGATTTTTAGTTTCACCTAAATTTCCAGGGCATTTTTTAGAGCGCAATAAATAAAACTGAAAATGATATCATAGGACAAAATAGGGAAAGTCCTGTAAGCTTTGCGTAATTTAAAGACTATTTGTTGTTTACAGTTTATATAACATGGCAAATGGGTGATAAATATTTCTTTATATATCTAGGGTCCACTATTTCCTAAAGACCTGAGTTGGGACGGACTGAGGAAGAATGTGCAGATGCTCATCACAGACAACAGCACAGGAATCCTACTTCAGAAAAAAGAGTACAAGGTACAGTACATGCAGTCACGTGTGTGTTAAAGTATGATCTTATGATGAATGTGTAGATATGGTTGTGTGCATTCCTGCAACTTCTTTATCATTTCAGTTGCCACTCATTAAAGAAGTTAAAATTGAACAGAAGCCTGATAAAGCAGGTGAGATTTAAAGTATTACAGTATGTGATATTTAAAATAATGTAGTTACACACATTTGCTGAAATCATCAAAGTCGTAGCTCCACGGTTCTCTGGTTCTACCTAGTTAAGTTTAGTTTATGTCCAGAGCTGTCATGTCAAGTTTTTCTATATTATATTCTTATTCTATTCCATAATTTATTTCTTAATGATACTCTTGATTCTAACGTCACGAGTGGTCACATAATTATTTCACTGCATATTGTACTGTGTATGACTGTGTATGTGACAAATAAAATGTGAATATGTTTATTTAAGTGTGTGTACTTACTTTTTAAAATCAGTACTGAATCATAAACATACCTGAACTTTGTTCATTTATATATTACTATAAAAAACAATCTTATGTTGTGCAACAGTGATGTGCCGTTGAACCTTGCTTCAGAAAAAAGATTTATTACTGTAAGCAGATACAGATTGGGATTAAGTTTTCCTCTGGGAATATCATGGGAATATTTTAGTTTAAACACTTTTGACTATTTATTTTTTAAATGATCACACAGTAAACCCCAACTACATCACAAAGAAAATATATTTATGCAAATAAAATAATAATAATCCCAAATAAATATAAAAGAAAAAAGCTAATTTAAAAATGAGACACATTCTCTAAATTATATTTGGGCTAAAACCATGTTCATGCTTAGACTAAGATCATTTAAACAGACACTCCTAATTTACCTCCACCTTTTTTTCCTTATGTAATCCATTTTAATATTTACTACTCTATCGAGAAACATGCACAATAGGTCACTAGTAATGCCAACACTTCTCAGGTTACAGAAGGAGCAAATATCTCTCAGTTACAGTAAATGGCCACATAATTTTAAAACTAACAAATTGTTGATTTATAAATAACATTAATATGCTTTGAATAAATTAATTAAATGACTAAATACTAAACAGAATGAAACTTGAAGGTACAATACTTTTCCCCATTTGGATCTTCACTGAACTCATACAGTACATGGCCTCTCTGAAATCCAATTCACAGGAATCACCAACCAAACTAGTGGAAGATTTAATCCCTGTGTCACAGAGATACAAGCAGGCAAAGAGTCGGGAGATACAAGCAGTCAAGACATACAAGTCAGGACATTCAAGCAGATTCCCAAATCAGGTCAGTTACAGTTAAACTTAAAGTGCTTAAGAGCAAACCTTAGGAGTAAAAGCTTGCAAAAGTTTATACAGTTGATTTCACCGTTCTGTTCATTGTGGGTTTTTTTTTTTTTTTTTTTGAATGGGACTCCATCATAAGACCATCAGGTATTACATTTAAAGCTTCAGATATCGCAGTTAGTAATGTGAATATCTACATGGTGTTTAATTTAGACTCACTTTAATGATTAAGACACCAGTTTCCTCTAAAAGTTCTATCACTAACAATGTATCATCATCATGTGTCCAACCCATTATGTCTTTGTTTTTAAGCCAAAGTCATTTTGGATCCGAACACTGCAAATCCCAATCTCAAGATATCTATGGATGGACGCTCTGTGAGAACAAAGACCCACAAAGAGTTTCATTCCAGCCAGAGTTTCTATGAATATTCAAGAAAAAACAAACATGAATATGATGGATGGATATGTGTCCAAGCTCAGGAGGGCTACACCATAGGGAGGCATTACTGGGAGGTGGATGTAAAGGGAAAATGTGATTGGAGACTAGGTGTAGTGAAGGAGTCCGCTCCACGCAGAGGCTATATTAACCTGAACACAGAAGCAGGGTATTGGACTCTGCGTCTGCAGTTGGGTTCGCTCATGGCTCTGACCCAACCAGTCACCAAACTCAATCAGGCACCGCCTTCTAAGATAGGAGTGCATCTAGATATGGAGGAAGGTCAGGTTTCTTTCTATGATGCAGTGAAAAGGAAAAATATTTACACATTTAACGCAAAATTCGAAAAGGATGAGAAAATTTATCCTGTGTTTGGAACCGTAGAGACAGACAATACTCTAAAGATTATCTAAACAATGATTATTAACTTGCCTTTCCATTAATGCCACAATGTTTCTCATTGCTGTTGCTAGACTAAATGAAATTTACATACAGTAGTACATTTGCACAGCTTAATGCTCAGAAACTGACCCAACTCATACTGTTGAGGAATACTTTTAGATTATATATTTACACTTACTGTTGACTTTAATAAGAACACCTGTACAGCTTACCCAACCAGTTAATCATGTGGCAACGGCACAACGCAAACAATCTTGCATAAACAGATCACAAGCTTCAGTTAATGTACAGCACACGGCAAACAGGGATGGGGAATAGGGAAGTGTCATCACTGTGACTTTATCCGTGGCTTGGTTGTTGGTACCAAGTAGGATGATTTGAGTATTTTAGAAACAGATGATCTCATGTTGTTTTTACCCACAACAGTCTCTGGACTTTACCCAAAATGGTGCAACAAACCAAAACATCTTATGAGCAAATGGTTGGCAGCCAGGAAATACCTTATTGATGAGAGAGATAAGAGGAGCATGACCAGTCAGGTCTGAACTGGCGGGAAGTCTGTAGTAACTCTTTAACAAGGACAGTAAAAAAATCATCTCACACTCAACACAACAACATCAGAACATCAGGTTCCACTCCAGGCCCCAAATTCTAGCACTTTTTACAGGAGTGGAAAATAATTTGGTCTTCTTCTGTTGTAGCCCATCCACTTTAAAGTTTAATGTTTTGTGCATGTTAAGATGTTTTCTACTCACCACAGTTTAAAAGAGTGATTGGATGAGTTACTGTAAATTTCCAGGCAGGATCTGAAAATGTATCTACATACTGTAATTACCTATAGAACTGTAATTCAGTTTATACATTTTTCTGAGTTATTTGTTGTGAGTAAAATATCCAAGGAGATTAAGCACAAATACAGGTTTATTATTATAACTTTTTTTTTATAAAATGTTATGCACTTTTGTAAAATAATTTGTTTTAAAAATCCTGTATATATGATCACACAGTGTTATATATTTGTAAATACTGTAAATAATTTGTGTAAATGTTTGGTATGTCCTGCATAAGGTCTTGATTTGTTTGTATTAAAATTAAGATTGACAATGACTAAGTCAGTGCCTATACAGTATGTACAGTGCATCCGAATGTATTCACAGTGCATCCCTTTTTCCACATTTTGTTATGTCACAGCCTTATTCTAAAAATGGATTAAATCCATTTTTCCCCTCAGAATTCTACACACACGCACCACATAATGACAACATGAAAAAAGTTTACTTGAGATTTTTGCAAATTTATTAAAAATAAAAACTTGAGAAAGCACATGTACATAAGTATTCACAGCCTTTGCAAAATTGAGATTAGACGCATCTTGTTTCTCCTGATCATCCTTGAGATGTTTCTGCAGCTTAATTGGAGTCCACCTGTGGTAAATTCATTGATTGGACATGATTTGGAAAGGTACACGCCTGTCTATATAAGGTCCCCAGTTGACAGTTCCTGTCAGAGCACAAACCAGGCATGAAGTCAAAGGAAATGTCTGTAGACCTCCGGGACACTCCAGATCTCCAGGCACAAATATGCTGCTTTGAAGGTCCCAATGAGCACAGTGGCCACCATCAACCGTAAGTGGAAGATGTTCGAAACCACCAGGACTCTTCCTAGAGCTGGCCGGCCATCTAAACTGAACGATCGGGGGAGAAGAACCTTAGTCAGGGAGGTGACCAAGAACCCAATCGCCACTTTGTCAGAGCTCCAGAGGTCCTCTGTGGAGAGAGAAGAACCTCCCAGAAGGACAACCATCTCTGCAGCAATCAGGCCTATATGGTAGAGTGTCCAGACGGAAGCCACTCCTTAGTAAAAGGCACATGGCAGCCCGTCTGGAGTTTGCCAAAAAGGCACCTTAAGGACTCTCAGACCATGAGAAGCAAAATTCTCTGGTCTGATGAGACTCTCTGCCCACTCTACCATTTCACTTACGGGTGATGGAGGCCACTGTGCTCATTGGGACCTTCAAAGCAGCCAAAATTTTTCTGTAACTTTCCCCAGATTTGTGCCTGAAACTATTATAAACATTCTGTTGATGTACAGAGATTTATAAAAATTTTTTTTTTTACAGATTTCTAGCCTATATAATATAAGGATTACTTGATTAAATATTTTTTTTTATTGGATTGGAACGCACTTCTAACATTGTGACCGTGTGTGTTTTGTAGAAATCTTCCTTGTTAAAGGTCCTGTTTCTCTTTCTCTTTTTGTCAGAAAGAGCGTGTGTGTGCGTGCGAGTGTCATTAGAGACTGTGTGCCTCCTCCCTCCTCCACTCGCCTTCACAAACACATACACACACACACACGCACACACACGCGCGCACTCACACTCACACACACACTCTAACGGAGACTGCACCGTCGCGTCAAATAAGAAAGGAGGCAGGGCTACTGTGTAAGATTAGAGGAAGGAGTGGGGGGGGGGGGTGTGAGTCATTCACTCGTCTTACTTTAGCTTCATGCACACATACACACCGTATGCGCGCACAAACACTAATGCAAACATTTATCTGTCAGGATTTGTTTTGACTGAAGGTAAAGTGCAGGTTAATTTGATTAATTTTACTTTATATTTTGTATTAATTCTGTTTGGATATTTATTT